>NC_056737.1:1833864588-1834127088 GCF_019279795.1 Protopterus annectens | reverse complement strand
TTTCCTAGTAGCAGGCTTTCTTGCCTCCATTAATACCTGTTGCATGTCCTCTGTAAACTGGTGCCTAAAAGGAATTAAGACCTTATCAACTTGGCAGTCAGTTGAAAATGATTGATGTCAGAGTGCATCAAACATCCCTGTTTTTGTGTGAGGTGATACAGTCTATGAGGAAGTTTGTGATAATTGTCCCTAACCATTTCTGCCAGAAGGGAGTCACCACAATGATCTTGGGGATTTCTTCTAAATTTTCAGAAGTACCATGGAAATTACTGGAAAAAGTGGAAAAACATACAGGAGCATTCCTGTCCAAAGAAAAGAAAAGGCATCTGTCTTCCAAGTCTTCTTACACAGATTCCTGAAGCCAAATCTTGCCAGTTGATTGTTCAAAGAAGAGGCAAAATGGTCTACTTAAGGAACTCCCTACAGATGGATCAAATCTTGGAAGATCCCCTGATCTATTTTTTTATTCATGAGGGTCTGCCCTGGTTCTGTTCTGCTTGTCTGCCACACAGTTTTGATCTGACATAATGTAGGATGCCTGTAGAGTGAGACTGTGCTGTAAAGCTATATCACAATATAACATGGCTAGTCTGCAAAGGGGGTACAACCTGGTCATCCCTTGCTAGATGATGTACCATAAAACTGTGGTATTGTCTGAAACCACTTTGAAGAGGCCAAAGATATTTGACAGAGTTTAGTGCCTTGATCAGGGCAAGCATCTCCTAGATATATCTATGTGCTTGTGAATGTCCTTGGTGTCCCTCACCCCTCCCCTTTTATCACTCCTAAAATTGTTCCTCAAGCAATGTCTGAAGCATATGTGTTGACTGACTGCTTTGAAGCAGGGAGGGAGAAGGGGAGACCTGGATTTAAGGATACCTGTTGTCTCTACCAAAAGATTTATCTTCTGACAAAATCCAGCACTAGGATTTGTAAAGATAAATAGTGTTGATGCTGGGAACAAATAGATTTTAGATACCACTGTATCTTTCTCATGTGGAGTCTTGCCAGGGGTATCGTGAGAATCATATATGCAATGAGATCCAAAATCCTGAGGTATTCCCTCACAGTGACCAAAGTTTGAGTAGAAACCCTTAGAAACAGATCTAAATAAAAATGTAGTTTTCCTGTTCAAGGAAATTTCTTTGAATGGAGGTGTCTACCTGACATCCCAGGAACACAATCCTGTGTGAGGGAGTCAAGAAAGACTTTTGACTATTCTCTTGGAATCCCAGCTTGAGTAAGAGATCTCTCACCCAAAAGTGAGATTCCTGACACTTTGAAAAAGATTCTGCAAAGATAAGCAAGTCATCTAAATAAGGAGAAATGTGGATACTCTGTAACCTGCAATGAGCAATAACTGGAACTAAACACTTTGTGAGCACTCTTGGTGCAGTGGAAAAATATAATCAAGACATTCAGAACCTTAAGAAACGTCTGAAGTCTGGATGAAAAGGGATATGATGATGATTTTTCATAGATTAGTACTAAGCCAACTGCTCTTCCGAGCCATTTTAAGCCTAGCCAATTATCCCCTGTGAGACTCGAACCCTGCACCTTGTGTCTGCAAGGCAAACACCTCAACCACCAGGCCACCCCCCCCCCCTCTTATAAGTCCAGTTTAATCAGGAAACTTGAGAAAGGAAAAAGAGGTACAAGGTTGTGAAGTGATATCATTTTGAATTACAGCACTATCACAAACAGTTTTAGGAAAGAAAGATCCAGAATTGGTCTCTAAGCATGTTCTTTCTTTGGCACTATGAACATCCTTGAATAAAAACCCTTCACAACTTGGGAAGGAGGAACTGGTTCTAACAGTCCTTGGGACAGCATGTGATGAAGAACAGGTGGAAACAAAAGAGTCTACCTAGAGAATGAGTAATGACCCACTGGGAGGGAGAAATTTCCCCCCACTGCCATCTGTAATCTTGATGAATGATATTCAGAACCCATTTGTCTGAAGCAGTGTGTTGCCAAAGCGAAAAATAAAACGGAGGCCAGGGTGGAAGCAAGTCACAAAGTTTCTTGAATAGTCAATCAGACACAACACACTGTTCTTGGTATGGGGGGATTAGAGACTTCTTTTTGGAATTCCCTTGCTATTCCTTCTTTAACATCTGTTTACCTGAATTCTGCTGAGACTCTTTATTTTGTTTTCTCCAAAAATGGAAGAGAAGAAAGAAAATCCCTTGGGTAACTTGAAAAAGGAGAACCAAAAAATCTTAAGAGATTCCCTGGATTAGCTTGCCCTTCTCACTGCTCTTTTTGACCACCTCTGCAGCAGGGGGGGCAAACAGTAAATTTCTATTCAAGGGTGAATTTAAAATCTCATTTTTATCATCATCTAAGAAGTTCTGAGAATGCAGCCATGCAAACCTTCTTAACACAGTGTCAGTGGCCATAGCCCTGGAAGATGTATCAACAGAGTCATACACACGCTATTAACAACGAGTAGTGACATGTAACTAAGTTATTTAAAGCAAATTTGTTCTTACATGAAGAGACTGCAGATAAAATATTTCTTCTACTTTGACAATTTTTCAGAACAATCCTTAACACATGAACCTGACAATTTAAAATTCTAAAAACCAAAGCTGCAGAAGTATACACTTTTTCCCCATACCTCCCATCCTTATCAGAAAGGGTAGGATTGGAATTAAAAAAGTGCTTAGCAGCAGCGGACTGAACTAAAGCAACATCAGCTGGGTCAGTTTGGGAGTAGTGTATAAATATTTAAAAAACTGAGTAACCTTATACATCCTATCTGCGTTTGTAGAACAACTGGCTGCCTAACAGGTAAACTGTAGGCAGTAACTCACATACCCAATAAAGCTGACAGAACAGGAAGAATGGGTGTAGGTTCTGGAAAATCCCTCTGCAAAACTCACAGTATTTTCTAAGGGACTGATAAACCTTAGTGTTCTCCCACTGAAAACAATGGCATATTCTCGCAATAGTCTCAGAAAAAGAAACTCCCACAAGGACAATCAGAAACTTAGCTCTCCTCTGAGTCTGAATGATGAAACTGGGGAAAAAAACTGAATCTGTCCCTGCATCTTCCAAATGACATTCAGAATCTAGAATCTCTTCAGTAAAAGAGGAATCCCTCTTTCTTTTACCAGAAACTACTTTACAAAAAGGATCAATAGCCTGAATTAAACCCCTGAGCCATACCCAGTAAAGTACTCCTATCTAAACAAATTTGAGGAGGAGGAGGAGTAGAAACATGCTTGGTTTTCTGATTCTTTTTGACAAATAAAATGGGGCCAACGATGTTATTAATGGAAGCAGCTGCTTCCTTAGGAATGGGTGCGGTATTCTGACACAAAAAGGAAACATTCCCTTTCCCCTCTCCCAGGACCGACAACAGTGGTTCTCCCTTGCTCACTGAGAGGACTCCAACAGTCGCAGAGGACGTTGCTAATCCCAGTTCATAATGGTTGTAGGTGCTACACCAGAGGGATCCAGGGTAAAAGATGAATGGCCTGAGATGCAGCAAATGGTCAATACAGAGTCACCTACTTGTGGTTGAAGTAAATTACTAAGCTGATGTGGTGGCAAAGGCTGTCTGTATAACTTTTTCTTTTTATAACTGGAAGGACAACCATGAAACCAGAAGTCTGTCCCATAGTCAAGACAAAAATAGTACCTTTTCCCATGGAAGACAAGCAGCAAATGCCACTAAAACTACCAGTCCAGAAAAAGCACTTTCAAACACCATATCAACTCCACAAAGGGAAAATAAACCCAATTTCTCCAAAGAAAATTTGTTTTCAGTTAGTCAGCACTACTTTTAAACTGACTGAAAAAGCAAGCGCTCCATTTAAAAGTACATTACAGTCTTGAGATAGTCCATTAAAAGACAACACTCCTAGCTTTAAAATGAAATTATCACTACAGAAATATCTAAACCTGATTGCTAAGCATAGCAGCCCTAATGAAATGTCAGTCTTTTTACAGATGGTGTTAACTCAGAGGTGATTTACTTATTTGGTGGGGTGGCTCAAAGTTTTTGACATGGAAATTACAGGGAGAAAAGCTCCCTCAAACCAAAAAAGTAAGAACAACCACATTGAGTGTATTGAATTAAATTGTGTTGATACTGTATGTTTCAACTCAGCAAATGCAACTAGTATTAGAGGAAATAATCAGATACATGTAAAGAATAATAAACATTTTCAACAAACATGTGCACCCTGAATCCAAAATACCAACGAAAGATTTTACTGTATGAGGCAAAGTGTCCTGTGGCCCAGGGTTTGACTCCCTCAACCTCCACTGCCTAACAGCATGACTCTGAGCTAGTCACTTAACCAGACAGAGCTTCCAAGTTGAGTATGAAAAAGGTTCATGGAGATTAGTGCTCTACCTGGTTCAACAAATACAAACAAAATATTTTGGTCATGATACAGGTGTCTTTCTTGGATGCATACCTCTCAACTGTCCAGATTTTTTGCCTTATATTTTTGGTCTGCATCTCATAAAATTTGTGGTTTTCTGGCAAATCAATGAGAATAGAAGTCTGTGAATAATGACATACATTTGAGTTTCAGACTTCATATCTTTCATAAAATGCATGTTAACACAAATCATGTTATTCTAACAATTTTCTAAATCTGTCCCTAATTTTGGACTTTGTTCCCCCACCCATTATTTTAGGCTTTGTCCAGATTTCTAAGACTAAGAGGTTGAGAGATATGCTTGGATGTATTCCCAAAATTTACTGTAACCAGCCACCTCCCTGTTTTGTTGTAATGCTTTCAAAGAGATTTCTAGAGTTGTTGTGACTAAAGGCAATACTGCTGATAGTCCATCTGGACAAGGCTGCTTAGCAATTGCAAATCCTCATTGTAAGGAAAATGAAAGCAGTACTGGTCTTTCTTCCAGTGCTTAAGAACCTTCCAGAAATAAGATGTTAATTGTAAGGACACTTGCATGGCACAGAGGATACATCTCCCCTATTTTTAGCCCACAGACAGAATTCCCAGGAGCTGAATGGACTAGATGAATGAAAAGGCTGATACAACAAACAGAAGGAACGGAGAATACACCCTGAGAGAAACTTAGCCCTAACAAACAAATCAAACTATGCTTCTTCAGTCATAAGATACATGAAAGAGGTAACACCATTCAGTCATGGAATTCATGTCACAGGGTGGAGACAGTATACATAGTGGTCAGAGATGAGGGATTCCTATCAAGAACGGTTTTATCAGTCTATACGGGACCAAAAGTCAGTTGTGCTGTTTGGTGATGCGTTTACCTGCTGCATACCACTTTCTCAAAGCTGAACACTCATTTGTGTAGTCAAGTTCGATCACATTGCAACACACACCTCATTCTGTAAATATATTACACCTAAACCGATGCAACATCAGAGGTAGTGTATATATAAAGATCAGGAGTGTGGGGAAGAACCTCCATACTGGGGGTGCAGGGAGACATAGCACTCTACAAAAATGCAGTTACAGTTTGTTTTTCTGATCTGCTTGAATGTATAGCACATTTCTATGTAAACAGCTAAGAGTGAGCAGCAAATGAGGCTCAAGTGAATGGTGACTGAATTCATGCAGTAGATCCACCAAAATCTCCATCAGATCAAGATATGTTTACATGTTCTTAAAACAGATGCTTCACGCGGGCAGGCTGAAGCAGAAGCCTGGTTAGAAGTCCTCCAAAAAGATCATGATGAAGCAGTAACTTTAGGTAAACTAAGCATCTTAGAACAAGCTGCAGAGGAAGAGGTAGTCACAGATTGTCTCAGCTTAAATGCCTTAGAAGATACTGCAAAACGAACTTTGAAATTTGTCTTAAGCCAGAATGCAGGTAATGGTATCATGCCCACCAGTGAAAGCTTCACACACAAGGCTCCAGCACATCATCCATCTTCAATTCACAGTGCGCCAGCTTATCCCACTTCCCAGATCTTTGCAGGTTCAGATAACAAAAATCTCAACAAGCCTCTTAATACCAGAAATATGCTTACTGAGACACAGCTTTCCATCAGCAAGACGTGCAACTAGACATCCAGATGTTAAACCTCCACTTGAGCTACCCCCATATACAACTACATTTACTCCTGTATCATTTAGGTATGATTCACCAGATGCCATCAGTAATGCTCAAAGAGCACGTATGGATATGAAAGGTTTAAGAACTGATGTGTCAGACTTTGCAAAGTACATAATCCAAAGAGAGCTCATTAACACTGGGCTCAAAAAATTTGATGACCACCTGCAGAATTACAGGAGTTGGAGATCCACCTTCAAAGCAGCAATTCAAGATTTGTCCATCTCGCCAACGGAAAAATTGGATTTGTTAATAAGATGGCTAGGGTCTCAATCAGCTGACTATGCCCGAAGACTGAAAACTGTCCATAGTGACAATCCATCCCAGGGTCTCACCCCTACTTGTGATCATCTAGATAAACATATGAAAGTTCATAACTTATTGAGCATGCCCTATTTAAAAGATTGCAGAACTTTCCTAACTTCTCCATCAAAGACAACTGCAACTGCAAGAACTCAGCGATCTTCTTGATCTTGAGATTGCCAAATGAGATCCACATCTACCAGGTCTTCGCTGTTTAGACACTGCTCATGATGTGAAGGCTGTGGTTGCAAAATTGCCAAACAATATTCAGGAGAAGTGGACTTTAGCAGGACAAGCAACTGCATCAAGTCGTACTTCTGCCTTTCTGTTTATTCTCTGAATTCATTAGAGATAACCAGGACAAAGAATGATCCAAGTTTCTCAATTAATAAGGTATATGCCCTGGCCTCAACACCTGTACAGCAAGAGAACTTAAGAGTTGAGCGCAAGAACTTGCGCAATATTATTTCTGTCCACAAGACAGGAGTTTTGCAAAACACATCAATTGTCAACAATGACACGAGAGATGAGAAACTTGACAATCCAAATTGCCATTGTCCATTACATAAAAAACACACTCCTTTAAGAAGTGTCCTGTGTTTAAAGACAAACCCTTACATGAGCACAAGGAACTTTTTAGAAAGTATGAAGTTTGCTGTTGGTGCTGTGCTTCAATAGCACACTTAGCCAGGGACTGTAACGCTACTATCAAGTGTTCTGAGTGGACAGCTCTACATCCAAATTTTCCTCAAGAAGGTTCTAACCCCATCTCCAGGAATGGTGGGGATAATTCTGAGCAAGGATCAACAACTGTATCTTCTAAGAATACTGAAGTATGTGGAGAAGGTCTTTGTGGAAAATCTTGTGCTAAAATATGTCTTATTCGAGTATTCCCCAAAGGGCATCCAGAGAAGGCTATTAAAATGTATGCTCTCTTAGATAAGCAGAGTAACCATTCACTTGCTAATCCAGAATGCTTTGATTTGTTCAATATTAAAGGGAACTTGGTACTGTACATATTAGGTACGTGTGCTGGCCTGATAAATGGTACAGGCAGAAGAGCGAAAGGCTTATTATAGTGGCGATACAAGGCCACAATCAATTTCCGCTTCCTACATTGATCGAATGTGATCAGCTACCAAATGATAGAGAAGAGAGTCCCACACCTGAAGCTGCTCAGCACCATCCTCATCTGACGCATATGGCTGATAACCTTCCACCACTTGACAAGGATGCTAACATTTTGCTTTTATTGAGCAGAGACAAAAGGTATGCTGACATTACAATGGTCCTAATGATGCTCCCTATGCTCAAAGAGTTGACTTAGTCTGGGTTATTGTGGGAGATGTCTGCATAAATAAAAAGGGTAAACCATGCAGCATCCATTCTTATAGGACCAGCGTGCTTAGAAAGGGGCACACATTTTACTTTAGACAATACCCATGCCACTATTATGTAAAATAGAGAGCTAATCTGCTCACAGAGGTGTCTGATGACATACAAGACCTCATCCATAGAATCTCTGAAGATGGTCACAGAGACACCGTTTTTCAATCCACTGCTGATGACAATACAATAGCTCCTTCTGTTGAAGATAGAGAGTTCATCAATATAATGAACAGTGAATGCTTCAAGGATGACTCTAATAGTTGGATAGCTCCTTTACCTTTCCATACTCCAAGACCTATTTTGCCAAATAATCGAGAAAAAGCCATGACAAAGTTTGCTGCATTGAGGAGAACATTAAAGAACAAACCAGTGATGAGTGAGCACTTCATAACATCCATGCAGAAACTGTTTGATAACAATTACGCTGAACCAGCTCTGCTTTTGAATAAAGCAGAAGAATGTTGGTATCTTCCATCCTTTGGTGTCTACCATCCAAGCAAACCAAAAGAAATCTGAATGTTTTTTGATGCAAGTCCACAGTACAGAGGCACATCTCTTAATGTTCTACTTACAGGGCCAAACCTTACCAACAATCTTGTTGGAGTGCTGATACAGTTCAGGAAGGAACCCAGTGCAGTTACAGATGACATCCAGCATTTGTTCTACTGCTTCATTATTTGTAAAGATCACAGAAACTACCTCAGATTCCTATGGTAATGTAACAATGACATCAGCGATGAAGTTACAGAATACTGTATGACAGTCCATGTATTTTGCAACAGTCCATGTCCTGCAGTAGCAACATAGGGGCTTAGAAGAACAGCTGGAGAAGGAGAAAGGGAATATGGCTCCAATATTCAACTGTTTGTAGAAAGGAATTTTATGTGGATGATGGAAGTACATCTCTGCCAATGGCATGGAAAGTCAGTGATTTGCTCAAAAGAACTCATCAGCTCTTGTCTAAGGCCAACCTCAGGCTTCACAAAATGACATCCAATACTAAAGAAGTGATGAAGGTCTTCCATCGAGATGATCGTGCAAAAGATTTGAAAGACTTAGATCTAGGGGTGGATGTGCCACCTATGCAAAGAAGCCTTGCCTTATACTGGGATGCGATTTTGGAGACATTCACAATACAAGTCTTAGATGTTGAAAGGCCATTCATCAAACACGGGGTCCTATCTTCAGTGAACAGCCTATATGACCCATTAGGCCTAATGACCCCAATTATCATACAAGGAAAAGCTATACTTTGTAAGCTCTCTGAAAGGGAAAGAGACTAGGATGCGCCATTATCTGTAAGTTTACGGTCAAAGTGGGAGATGTGGAAGAAATCCTTGAAGGCTTTAGAACAGCTCTACATCCCATGTTTCTACTTTCCTTGTTCACTTACAGGATGTCAGAAAAAAAGAAATCTATATTTTCTCTGATGCAGCCACAGAAGCTATAGCCACAATGGTGTATCTCAAGGTAACTGACTCTGTATGTCAGCCTCATGTAATTTTTTGTTGGGAAAAGTGAAACTGGCACCAAGACCTGCACACACCATCCCCAGACTCAAATTATGTGGTGCAACATTGGCTATAGAAATGGCTGACCATCTCCAGGATGAAAAGGGCATTGAAATTGATGCCATCAGGTTTTATACTGGCAGTAAACTTGTCTTAGGCTATATATACAACTACTCTAAACAATTTTACGTGTATGTTGCCAGCAGTGTAGAACATACAACACCAGAAAACCCTGAACAATGGCAATATATTCCAATTGAGCTGAATCCTGCAGATATTGATACCAGGTCAGTCTCAGCTGCTCTTCTTAATAAAACATCTTGGCTATCAGGACCAGAATTCTTGATAACTCAATCTTCAGCAACATCTTTTGACAGCTACCATCTCATAGATCCAAACAATGATCCTGAATTTTACTCTGAAGTTATTTCACTATGCATTAATATTCATTCAGTCTTGAGCTTTGGGATGCATCATTTTCAGTGTTTCTCCTCTTGGTTGAAACTGGTACAAACTATGGCCTGATTAATTGCCTACTGTTTTCAAAGAACAAACCAGTTACAGAACTGCCATGGATGGCACATGTGTGAAAGGCCACCAAATGTGTCTGAACTAGAACAAGTTAAGATGTTAATCATAGTTCAAATACAAGAACACACTTTCTCAGAAGACATGAGATGCCTTACGAACAAAAAACAGCTTTTCAAGGGAAGCCCTGTCTTCAGACTAAATCCCATGATAGATGGCCATGGCATGCTTAGAGTGGGTTTTTGTTTGAATAAAGCAAGCTTCCTTGGAAAGGAACAGAATCTTTGGATAACCTCAGATAACCACCACCAGGCTACCTTACTCATTCAACATTTTCATGAACTAGTCATCCACCAAGAAAGACACTTCACCGAAGGTGACATTAGGGCTGATGGCATGTGGCTTAATGGTACAAAAAGACAGATTGCCACTACCATACACAAGTGTGTCAAATGCCAAAAGTTAAGAAGTAAGCAACAAATGTCCGACCAATCTATTTTTAGACGGAGTACAGGGCCACCCTTTACATATGTTAGACTTGACGTTTTTGGGCCATGGACAGTTATGGCATGCAAGACTCATGGAGGTCAAGTTAACAATAAAAGATGGGCAGTGATGTTCACCTGTCTAAGTGCATGAGCTGTCCATATTGAGGTAATTGAATCAATGGACATCTCAAGTCTTATTAATGCTTTCCAGCGGTTGTTTTCTATTAGAGGACCAGTAAAGGTGCTAATGTCAGACTGTGGCACCAGTTTTATAGGAGCATGCAAGGAGTAACAGACTGACTCTAAACGTATTGAAAACCACTTGCTAAATTAGGGTTGTGAATGGGGATTCAATCCACCTCATTCTTCGCACATGGGTGGAACATGGGAGAAGATGATTGGAATTGCAAAATGAATACTTGATTCCATGTTACTCAATGTGAATTTGTTCTCACCTAACTCACAAAGTGCTCACCACCTTCCTGGCTGAGGTAACTGCCATAATCAACTCCAGACTTTAATTCCCATCTCTTCAGATGCAGAGTCTCCAGTTATTCTGACTCCAGCTGCTCTGTTAACTCAGTAAACCAGAGTGATTTCCATACCTCCGGGAGTGTTTACCAACCGTGACCTTTACAGAAGCCAGTGGAGATGTGTGCAAAATTTCACCAACTGCTTCTGGCAAAGATGGAGAAAGGAGTACCTTACTCTTCTACAAAACCATAGAAAGTGGCAAACACACAAGCATAACCTGATCTTGTCTTTCTGAAGGATCAGCAGCACATCACATTCATTGGTCTAGGAGTGTCATCATGAAAATTATTACTGGTCATGACGGAAACATCCGCAAAGTCGAAGTAAAAACTGCTAAAGATGGAAATGTCAAGACTTTCTTCAAGCCAGTTAGCAAAATCGTCCTTCTTACATTGAGGGACCAATCTAATGTTTCAATGTCTGATGCAACTTAAACCTTCAGAGGCTACTCCATCTTCAAGCAGTGAACGACTTCCATATACTTTACTGAATTTAAAGCATGTATGCCATGTTTATTTGTTGTTTTCCTTTGCATGTTCTTTTCCTTCTTCTCTTCCAGGTTTAAGAGGACAGGCTTCATCCATCCACAAATATTTTATGTATTATGATGTTAATGTTTAAAGAAATAATAGTGGTATCTGACAACACCAGGCAGGGAGTGTGCTGCCATGGCAATCTGTGTTAGAAATATACTACAATTTATTTGGTATGTTCCATGCACCCCTTTCTACCTGTAAAATCTGGCACTTCCTAGCTTCTTTTTCCTGCTTGTGCCGTTTTAGTTTCAGTTTCTATTCAGTGTATCAGGTTTGTCAAATTATTGATTTTTTTACTTGCAAGATAGTTATGGAAATGCATCTTTCTACTTTGTATGCCTTTACCTTTTTGAACTCTACATTAAAGTGTGTGTGTATTCCCATCCCGTGGCTGTCTTGGTGAGTTAAAACTGTCTATGTTTGTTTCTAGGATTGCCAACTGTCCTGTTTTTCCCAGGATGTCCTGGATTTGGCCATCTGTGTCCTGGGAAGGACCTTCCCAGGATGCCATATGTCCTGTTTTTGGCACAGCTTAGCACAAGTTACGATAACTTACTAAGTTTTCTCTTAATCACTGTTTAAGTAATGTGTGGTAAGTCAAGTGGTATCAATATCAGAACTGTGAGTGCCTGCCCACACCATCTTGCCCAAATCCTTAGACATCAATGTCCACAGCAATTTGCAGACAGCCCTATAGGCCTGTTCATCAGGCATGCACGTTGTTCCTTTACAAAATTACAACTACGCCTATCATGGAGGAGCCCGGCTTACTGGCCAGTGTTCTTACTCGCCAGTGTAACAACCTGTCAGCAGCATTGCTAACTTGTTCCAATGAAATGAATAACAGTGCAATAATTATATTATCCACTTATAACGCTGTTTACTTGAGAAAAATGTAAAACCAGCAAAAGACTAAAGGCAGCCAGCCCAGCCGTAATAGTCTGAGATGCAGTAGCGCATCTTTACCGTGACCGTCCGGATCCGGAACCTGTTTATTTAGCAGAATATTTCTGTGGTGTGCTGATGCTTGGGGCTCCTGTACAAAGTAACTGTTCCTGGTTGTAACCCTCAGTGATGGGAAGTCCACCACAGAAACTGAGCAGTCAGTTTGAAGAAAGGTAAGGCAGTAATGTTTAAATGCATTGCTCTGCCTATACAGTCATACATATACGTGCATGTGAGATAAAGCATATAAGGTTAACACAGCTTTCTGGTGAAGTAGGTCAAGGGTAGCCGGGTAGGGGATTTGTGGGTTGAAGATACAGTATATTAAGCAAGTGTCTCATTTAACTTGCTGGTGTCAAAACTAGTTCATTTGTTTTCTTGTTTGTACTGCGTGTCCTAAGGATGGAAGTGTGCCAGACATTAACCTCAGGTCCTCACCCAAACTGCTAAACATATGTGCACAGCAGAAAACACTAGTCTTTATTTTTAACTTGAACAGCGTGGAAAAAAATAAACTCGTTGCACTCGCACTTCATTGTACAGTGTATCCAGCGTGGGTGTGGAAAAAAATAAACTTGTCGCACTCGCACTTCATTGCACAATTTATCACTGGAAACTTGATTTGCATTTGACTCCATTATTTTTACATAGTTTCTTTTTTTTCAATTTATTGTTTATTACGTTTGCAAACAAAAAATGCTCAGCCTAGAAGAAACATCTGCAAGCTCACTTGCAGCAATGGTCATTCTGACAGCACTGAAACAGTCAGCAAGCGATTATTTCATTATTATGCATTTATTTACGTGTTTTGTTATTTATTAAATATACAAACCAGGTTAACAATGAGTTATTTTTTGACTGCACCTGCACCTTCTGTACTAAAGTTACTTGTTTTCATATAACTGTAATTTGTATTCAAATATATATGACAATTTTTTAAGTTGTCAAGGCTAACTTCTTACTGCTAACCAACTGTCTGCATCACGGATTTTTAAATTAGAAAAAATTGCCTTTGTAATCGCTATAGCAAGGGCTACAGGGCTACCTTGAATGAACTTTATTCTTTGCCTCCAAATCAGGACTAATCTACTAGGTGATTCGGTTTTGTCCACAGTTTTACTGTTTTTTTTTTCCAAAACGTGTCCACAGTATTATGCTTGTGTGTGTGTATGTATTACATCATCTTCCAAAATTAGATGTTTTATTTGGATATATTGGGTCATCAGGTGACTGTGTGTGAAATGTTGCAACGAGGCTGACTGAAAAATGTACTGTTAGTCCAGATGTACTCTAACAGTGCACGTTATCAATGCCTATAGGGAATCGGGATTTGGAATGGGGCTAGCAGAAGCAGAGTCGATTGTGCGCGGAAAATAAGATCTGGACCAGACTGCTTTGTAAAAATCCGAATGTTCTCTCAGGCACACAAATGAGCGCTTGTGTTAAACACATTATAACAGGGTGACACTGTCATGTTCTGTCTGGGTGAGCAGGCATTCCATTGATGCCACAAATAAGCTTACAGTAGTTGGAGAAAGACAGCCCTGGGAAAGCTCATTGGCTAGAAAGTAGAACCACGTGAGTAAGAGCCTAAGGCTTTAGGGTCTTACCAAAGAGTTTGCATGAAGTGCAGGACTTTCCACAACTTCCCCTTTGTCAAATGGATGCTTCACCCTTACTAAAAACTGATGTTGTAGTCTGAAGCAACATTTTTGCATAGCAGTCACACAATGTGATATTGTTAGCTGCTCTACTTGGGGGTTCACTGGAAATGGATGCAAGTTATTATGCAACTGAAGGTAGCGAGAGTAGCGCTGAAACTGACGGAGAATGTAATGATTTGCCAACATGCCTCCACCTAAAAAGAAACCAAAGAGGTTGTCACGGTATCGTCAAGAATGGCAGACAGAATTTTCCTGGTGTGAAAAAGTTCACAGCAATGTCTTCACAGCTCGATGCACATTGTGTAAGAAAGAGGTTTCAGTTGCTTATGGTGGCAAAGGTGACATTGTAAATCATAGCCATTCGAAAAGTCATCAGAAAGCTCAGATTGCTGCAAACACTGCTGCCATTGACATTTTTTTCAAGAAGAAGTCAGCGACAGTAATAGGAATTGACAAGCAGGCAACTTGCAGAACTCGTGTGAGTTTACCACACTGTACATCACCACATCTCCTACAATGCTGCTGACTGTGGCACTAAACTGGACCACTTGTTATATCAAGACTTGGCTACTGCTAAAAAGACAGCGTGTGGTCGCACGAAAGCAGAAGCACGGGTGACTGATGTCCTTGGCCCAAAGTCAGTGGAGTCCATTATGAAAGACATTACTAGTGACAATTCTATTCGATATTCTGTGTCAACTGATGCATCTAATCTTAAGTACAGAAAAATGTTTTCTGTCTGCATTCAATATTTTACTGTTGAAACTAGTTTAGGTAAAAAGTTTATAGACTTTGTTGAGCTTAATGACGAGCATTCTACCTCTATCGCAGACATGCTAGTTAAAGTTCTTTCAGATAATGGCCTTGATATTGCATGCATGTCTTCTTATTCATCTGATAATGCAAGTGTGAACTATGGTGCAAAGCAGTCTGTGTTTACTGAGCTGTTGAAAAGAAATAGTAATATTCTGAAGACAAACTGCAATACTCATGTGATACACAATGCCTTGAAAAACTAATTGATGAACTTGATTGTGATGTAGAAACAATGGTTACCAGCATTTACAGTCATTTAGGTGTATCTACTAATTGGAGAGCCCAGTTCCAAAATTTTTTTGACTTTGTATACTTAGAATATCACGAGTTGTTGAGGCATGTACCAACAAGATGGTTGTCTCTGGGTCTAGTTACTGACAGATTACTTGATTCATGGCCTGCCATTGTGTCCTACTTTGCATCTCTCGGTGAAGACTGCCCAAAGAGAGTTCATATGCATCTGGGAATAGAAAATAATATGCATGACTGTGAAGCAGTAGAGACAAACATCAAAAAAGCATACTTATGATTTGTCCAGAACATTTGCAATGTATTTGAGGTGTTAGTCCAGAAAGTGGAGAGGGAAGGTTCTACATTGCTTGAGCTCTTGCCTGTAATGCAGCAACTGAAAACTAAAATTGAGTCGTGCATAACTGATAAACCTTTTGGACACAAAGCATAAACTATACTTGAGAATGAGGACATGGAACCTCATACAGTGCATCTGCAACATTTTTTGGCAGCTCTAGAAAAGTCTTTAACATACCTGAACAAATGGTTTAATTTCTCAGATGGCAGCATTGCGTTTGTGATGCATCGAATATCTCTAAATACAGAAGTAGCATTTCAGTCCTTTCAAAATGCAAGCACTGTCATGGGCTTGACAACAAAGGACATCGATTTAGACGTGTTTTATGATGAGTTTTGTGCAGCAAGGCATGCTGTATCCAATATTGTTGCTAATTCAACTGCTACTGCATGCACTAAATGGCAGGAATTTTTTGCAGGTGCCCGTGATAGTGCAGCTTTTCCAACGAACATATTTAAGATTGTATCAGCCGCATTGTCATTACCAGGCAGCAATGCCTTTCCTGAGAGGGTGTTTTCTTTAATGAATGCAAAGTGGCGTGCAGACGGAAACAGGGCCACTCTAGCAATAATCAAAGCAGAACTGCAAGTTTTCCTTAACTACAACATGAGCTTCAGTAATTTCTATCGATTTGTTTTGAAAGATGACAAAATTGATTTCATCAGCAGCTGGCAGTGAAAAGTACAAATGGAAACGGATTGCTCAGCCTGAGAAGTCTGCTTCTTCCACGAGTACTTTAACAGCTCAGGGTCAGCCTGCTCTGGATTCAAGTGAAGTAGACATTCAACTTCAATCAAAGTAATTAGTTCGTTCAACTGACATTGAATAATGTTTGTATTGTATTGACTACATCTTTTGCTTACACCTCGATGATATTGCTTTATTGTTTTTTTGCTGTTTTCCAACGTGAATGACTATTAACAATTTAGCAGTTAGCTTAACTGTCTGTGTGGGCTGGCTACTTGAAAATAGCAGTTTTGAGCTGAAAACTCTTGCAGTCAAGTGTTTTTCTGGGCTCAAAATGCACTAAAACTCACCTACGCACATCTGTTTAAAAAATATTTCCAGGGGCTCAGCGCCCCTGGACCGCCAGGGGAAGCCTGGCAGGGGAACGGAAAGGAAAGGGGAGAGGAGGGGAAGGAGGGAGGGAAGGGAGAGGAGGGGACGGATCATGGGGGCAAGGGACAGGAAAAGAGGCATCCTGGATTTTAATTATGAAGAGTTGGCAACCCTATTTGTTTCTACTGATGGACACCACACACTGTACAGATTGGGTCTCAAGAGGCACGTGCTGCTTGCACAACACTCGGGGATAGAATATTAAGTGAACCCACTAGAAGCAGTTATGATTTATTTAAAAACATATTTTTTCTGCTGCATTCTCCTAGGAACTTTTGAATGCTGCACTATGCCACACTTACTGTTCTAAATAATCCCAACCAAAAAGTAACTGTGTAATCTCGGCTGTCTGAATACACATAAGAATCCAAGACCACATAACAAAATAAACTAAAAACAGGCCTCTACTGAGCTAGTACTATGAACCAGCACCCCACCCCCTCAGCTTGTTACATTTAGATCTACTCCCCATTCCACTGAAGAGCAAAAAAAAAAAAAAAAAAAAAAAACTGGTGTTTGTTTGACTGGCACACCAAGCAGGTAGCTAAATGCAAGACAAGCCCCTACTCCCTCGAGCCCCAGTCACTCAGGTACCATTTCTGTGCCCTGCCCCAACCCTCCTGCAACATATTTTATTTAAAAAACAAAATCTTCTTCTTTTAAACTATAGCAAACAGTTGCTACAGCTTATACCCTGCCTGCATGGAGCACTAGTGTGCTAATGTTTTAGTTTAAAAAATATATATATTTTTAAACTTTAGCAAACTGCTGGTTACAAATGTAGCAAACAGTTGCTACAGTTTATAACCTGCCTGCACAGAGCAATACAGCACTCTTAGAGTGCAGGCCTTTAATGGATGTCACTTAAATCTAAACCATTAAGTGGATCAGGAGTTCATTATATCACAAACCCAAGGACCCTACAGTAACCAGGAACCAAGGCCTTCACATCCATGGAATCTCCTGTTTTTCTTCCAAATCCTAAGTGTTTGCCCAAACATAATTTCCACTGGGCCTTAGATGCATCCCATACTGTCATGCTCAGGAAAAAAATATCATCCTGGCTCACTGACAGAATCGGAGCAGTAGCACTGCTCCATACTGCCTGCCCACCATTAGCTGCTATGGTCTGTCCTGCCTTCATATGTGGCATTCCAAGCTTAATGCAAGCCTCAAGGTACCTACAGTGCTGAATTGGTATGTTACATATGCTTATATTTAGCAGTATGTTATATAGTTAGCCTGTGTCCACATACCTCAATCTAACAGTCCAGCTCAACTTTCAAAACAGACCATAAACATAAGGCTCAATTTCAGAGTCACTAGAGAACATAGTCTACACACACTAAAGAATCATGCACCTTCAATAGTATTTATAGAGAGTTATGCAGTACCTTCATCTTTATCAGTGACTGCCAACCACTGAATGAGAGCAAAAAGTAGAAGGATAACCAGACATGCCATTCCTATTCCTCGAAATGTTTCTGCAGCTCCTAAAGGATAAAAAATAAAAAGGCTGTGTAAATGAAAAATACATGTAGGTGATATGGACAGTTAAGCTCATGTTTGCTTTGATATCTGCTAGCTATCTGCTCTACCAAATTTTATTCAAGAAGTGAAAATATTGTTCAGTTCCACTACAAAGTAACAAACTACTCAATTACCTAGATTTGTTACTGATATTTCCTCTAAAAGCATTTGCAAATCAAATCAGGTAGATACTTATTTTCAAGACCTAGCTCATAACACTGATGATGGCTCAAAACTGGGTAAAACCTTTGTGAACAAAGTAATTATTACACTTCAAATTTATGGTAAGAAAAATAAAGAACAGTTGTGTATTTGTAGTCTACATTGTTAATTCTAAACCAATAATCACACATTACAAAATGAAATATTTTTGTGTATTTCTTCATAAGAAATATACATTTCATTAACGAGTGTGTTAAGTTTTGTTACACTTAATACCTTATTCAAACAAAGCTACGTTACCTCCTTATTCCTAAACACATTCTGATTAAGAACAAGTTATAAATGTTTGCCAAGAGTCCAGAGCTCATCAACATCCACGTTTAGTTAATTTTGGGATGTAGTGTGCTGTTTTTGCATGCTGGCAATCTGTATTCGTGTAAATTCAGAATGCAAGCAGCAGTGGCCGACAGTCAAAGGTAGAGAACAGAAATTTATTTTTAAATGGCAACATTAAATCCTTCTATGAACTCCACAACTAATACCAAAGCACTTACAAAAGGTAAAGAGAGCTCTACTATTTCATAATTGCACATTTACTAATGTTAACTACTCATATTACTGAAACCATTATATGCTCACCAAAAACGAATACAAACTGAATATACTTGGAATTATTTAATGACATGCAAAATTTTAGAAAGGACATAACTATGTTGCATCAAGTAATAAATGGAAAAACATTTTAATGGGTTTTCTCTTGGGAAGTGGAACATTAAGGGAACAACGGGGCAATGCATCAAAACAGTATTTGTTTTCTGCTGCAGGTTTAAGTGGGCAATACTCAACTTACAGTCATTTCTCGCAAAAGTGCTTATCATGGATGGGAGTTGCACTTCCACATTACTAAGGGTATAATATTCCTAATTTGTTAAATATATCAGTAACAGATGAAAATCTAAACTATATAAGCAGGCACTATGGTATTTCAGATGCATGACTTCAGTGCATTAGTAAAAACACTGGTTAAAACTACGAACGATATTTGAGCAGCAATATTAATTTTCATATCAAAACACAATTCCCTGACACAAGAAAGAAAAATATATAAGATACACACGCACACATTCAAATTATACAGAAAATGAAAAAAAAAACATTGCAGCAGAATTTAAAAATTGTCTACGTAAGGGTCCCACATCCCAAATAACCCCTTAATAATAAATTCAGAAGATAAAGTAGCAAAGAAAGAAAATAAAAACAGTTGGAAAATACATGACTACTTGGAAAATAGTATAAGGTTCGGCTACGAAGGACAGATGGACTGGACAGAAGGAAATCAACAAAGATTTCAAAAGTTAGGTATGGAATTTTGACAAAAAGTGAAAATAAGCAAAATAGAACCTGCTGGAAAGCACTAGGAAGCCTGAAAAGTACAGTTTTGTACCTACCATAAATGTAGATGTTTGAGTGTACACCCTGCTGCAGTCATCACACTTGGGTTATCCTGTCATCAGGCGGTCCCGCAGTCGGCCAGAATTCCAAAGTCTTGGTCCGGCGTCGGTTGCTGTCACTTCTTCCCTGATGTCAGTGCACCAGGGGTATATATAATGCATCTGACGCCATCTTCTTCAGTTTTTCTTGCCCCAGATGTCAGGTACCCCCAAAAAGGTGGTCAGTAATTAGTACCAAATAAAGTAATTTTTTTCCACAAACACAAAATCCCTCCAGCTATAAGCAAATACATCAGGAAGGTATTGTATAGATTTAGCCAGTTAGATCAGAGGGGATGGAGGGAGGGTAACCTGGACTGCAGCAGGGTGTACACTCGAACATCTATAGTTATGGTAGGTACAAAACTGTACTATGTTCATCGTGTTACCCTGCTGCAGTCATCACACTTGGGTAGAATCCCAAAGCTATGGATGGGTGGAGGAGTTATAGAGGGTTAGAGGAGGCTAGAAGGCCCTGCAGAACTGCAGTGGCGAAGCCAGCCCTAGTCTTAGAGTAAAGTGGTAAGTGATAGTGTTTGGTAAAAGTGTGTACTGAACTCCAAGTTGCAGCTTCCAAAATCTCCTTGGTTGGTACCCCCCTGAGGAAGGCTGTAGATGTAGCTGTTGCCCTGGTAGAGTGGGGCCTAATGGTAGCAGGAACTGGTTTTCCATAATGGGTATAGCAAAAACGAATGCAATGTCCTATCCATTTGGAAATGGTTTGTTTTGATATAGCCTTCCCTTGTGAAGCTGTAGCATAGGATACAAAGAGCTGGTCAGATTTTCTGAAAGCCTTATCCAAGTAGTAGCTAAGTTGCCTGTGAATGTCCAAGGAATGCAGGAGTCTTTCTCCTTTGTTCTGTGGGTTTGGGAAGAAGGTGGGTAAGTGAATGGTTTGATTTAAAGACACACTGGAAACCACCTTAGGCATGAAGGAAGGATTAGTTCGTAGAGGAACTCTGTCTTGATGGAAAATGAGGAAAGGTTCCACTGCCATTAGTGCCTGCAGCTCTGAGACTCTTGTAGCTGAAGTTATTGCTAGCAGAAGGGCAGTCTTCCATGATAGGAACTGTAGATCTGCAGAAAAAGCTGGTTCAAAGGGAGGTAGCGTAAGTTTTTCCAGAACAAAATTGAGGTCACATGTTGGTGTAGGTGCTCTCCTGGGGGGCCTAAAGTTTTTTGCCCCTCTGAGGAACTGCCATAGAAGTGGATGCGAAAATAAGGGTGGTTCTGTGTTGTAGTGGGCTAAAATAGCTGATGCATGGATTTTAATGGAAGAAAAAGAAAGTCCTTTGTGCAACATCTCAGTTAAATACTGTCTGAGGCAGGTGAGGCTGAAGTGTGTTTTGGCCTTTAGTTGGTTCCAAGCACAAAACCTTTTCCATTTGTCCGCATAGGTCTTCCTGGTGCTGGGCCTCCTAGCTTCCAGAATAACATCCATAACTGCTTGGGAAAGAGGAGCTGACTGGATGTTTAGGTGATTTTCCATGCAGCCAGATTTAAGGTTTTTAGCTGGCTGTGAAGAATCTGATTGTTTTGCTGTGTGAGCAAATGGGCAGTTTGTGGTAAAATCCAAGGTGGACCCTGGGCCATATTCCTCAATAGTGGGTACCAGTGCTGGCGTGGCCAGTCTGGGGCTATGAGTATCAGTCGTGGTCTCTCCTTTCTGACTTTCAGAAGCACCTTTGTGAGGAGAGGCAATGGAGGGAAGGCATATACTGTCAGGTTTTTCCAGCTGAATGAGAGTGTGCCCACTTTCCAAGCTTGATGGTGAAGTGTCCTTGTACAAAATCTTGTTAGTTGATAGTTTTGAGGACTGGCAAACAGGTCTATGTCTGGAAGGCCCCATTTGTGAGTTATCATTGCAAATACTTGTGGATCCAGTTTCCACTCGTGGGGATCCATGATGTTTCTGCTGAGGTCGTCTGCCAATGTGTTCTTTTGTCCTGGCAGGAATTGAGCTTGTAAGTGAACTTGGTAAGCCAGAGCTGAGTTCCACAAGTTCATTGCTTGCCTGCATAGACGGTAGGAGTGTGTACCCCCTTGTTTGCTTATGTACCACATTACTGTGGTGTTGTCCGTCCTTATTGTAAGTTTTCCTGGATGTAATAGATTCTTGAAGGCTGTCAGAGCATTCTGTACAGCTAGCATCTCTTATTGATTGATGTGTAGATTCCTTTGATCTGCAGACCATACGCCTTGAACGCACTGTCCTGCCATGTGTGCCCCCCAGGCGTAGTCTGATGCATCTGTTGTCATAGTTTGCCTGGCTGGGGGCAAGGTGAAAAGCTGACCCTTGTTGAGGTGACATGCCAGTGACCACCACAGAAATTCCTGTTGTAGGCAGGGAATGAGAGATATCATTGTGTCCAAGCTGTGGCTGTGTTGAGACCATACGCTTTTTAGGTACCACTGTAATTTCCTCATATGCAGCTTTGCAAATGGTATTAGTAGTATGCAAGATGCCATGAAGCCCAAGGCCTGCAGAATTTTTCTTGCAGGTAGTTGGGTCTTTGTTGCCACTGTTTTGAAATATTGAGTCAGTTGTAGTTGTTTGTCTGGCGTCAGATAAGCCTTCTGGGCCATTGTATTCAAGCTGGCACCCAGGAATGTCATATTTTGTGAGGGTACTAGTTTTGATTTCTTTTCGTTTACTGTGTACCCCAGGCAACTTAGAAGATGTTTTACAAAAGCCAGATGTTGTAAGAGGATGTCCTTGCTTTCTGCTTGGATGAGGCAGTCATCTGGTATGGGTATATTTGAATTCCTCTTTGTCTGCAGTATGCAATTACTGGTGCCAGGCATTTTGTGAAGACCCTGGGTGCAGCAGATAAGCCAAAGGGCAGTGCAGAGAATTGGTAATGGGTTGAACCTGCAATGAAACGGAGGTATCTTCTGCAACTTTGTCTGATAGGGACATGCAGGTATGCCTCCTTGAGGTCAAACGTTACTACCCATGCTTTCTTGCCTAACATGGGAAGAAGCTGCTGTAGTGTTAGCTTCTTGAATTTGGGTACTTGTAGGAAGGTGTTTAGAATTGAAAGGTCCAGAATTGGCCTCCAGGCATTGTACTTTCTGGGCACTAGAAAGAGTCTTGAGTAAAATCCTTGGCCTTGCTCTCGAGTAGGTATCAGTTGAATGGCTCTCATGTCCATGAGAGCTGTAATTTGCTTTTGTGCCTCTGCCCATTGATTTTGTGGCAGGTTTGGCATTCCTCTTTTCATTGGCAAGGTGTGAAAATGGAATCTGTATCCTCGTGAAATTATGTCTAGGACCCATTTGTCCTTTGTGACAATGTGCCAGTTGTCTGAAAAAAGTGTGAATTTTCCTCCCAAGGGGGCTGCCAAGAGAGTGTTGCTTGGCCATATGAGGTGCAAGTCATTGAGTTTGCCTTCTGGTACTTTGGGATCTGTCTTCTCCTCCCTTCTGTGCTGCAGTGCCCCATTGTCGAGGTTTGTACTGGGCTTGTGGTTGTCCTCTGCCTCTTGGACGTCTGTATTTACCCTTCTGTGGCCTGTCAGTAGCTGGAAAGGACCAATTTTTTGTTGGCCAATTTCTGCTGAAGCGAGGGGGCTGTACCTGTAGGAAATTTTTGACTGTCTGCATAGATTTTGCCTTATCCTCCATTCCCTTTAAGACTTCTTCTGCTTTAACTCCAAAAAGAACATCCTGCTATAAGGGAGCATCTAGAAGCTTTGCTTTAACATGATCAAGCAGAGTTTGTTCCTTTAACCAAGCATGCCTACGTATAACAGACCCAGTGACAGCTGCTCTGCAGGAAGCCTCCAAAGAATCAAACCCACATTATAAAGTATGTTTGCCCACCTGTTCAGTTGCATGCAACAGATTCTGCATTTCTTTCAATTCAGACTGTTGAGGGAGAGTGCTCATTTTTTGTTTTAACTGAGACATTAGAAATTGCTGATATTTTATCATGTGAAACTGGCAATTTAGTGCCCTCATAGCTAGAGTGGCTGAGGTGTAAACCTTTTTCCCCCACATGTCTAGTGCTCTGGAGTCCCTTTCAGAGGGTACAGGATTTTTAGCCATAGAAGCCTTAGCCCCTTTGGGATCCTGGGAAATAGTCTCTGGATCAGCAACAGGACTTTTGTAAAGAAATTTGTGGGAATCAGGCACTCTATAGTATCTGTCAGGTTTTGCCGGAGCAGGAGGCAGAGAGTCTGGGTTCAAACTGGATTCTAAGTAAACATCATCCACAATGTCTAAAACTGGGGGGATGGCAAGCGGTCTGTTTTGGGGTAGTAAAAGAAACTCTCTGAGCCTTTTCTTTGAGTCAGAGTAGTCCTGACCTTCCCAGTGAAAATGTTCCCTCATAGTGTGTAAAGTTTCACCAAAGGAGTAGTCTTCAGGGGGAGAAGCTGAGGGAATGGGATCCTCAGCATCAGAATCTTCAAAAGGGGAGAAGAAGTAATCTTGGTCCTCAGAGGAGCCTGAGGAAATAGACACTTGTTCAGAGGATGCATAATCTTCCTCTTGTCTAGGCCTTTTGTCAGGAGGGGGTTGGGAACCCCTGATTAAAGAGATCAAATCTTCAGCCATTTTGAGCATCTGTTTCTTAGGCATGGGGCCTTGAACAGGGGACTGAAGTGCAGTCATTTTAGGTTTAATAGGAGTCTTCGTCTTAGGATACGTTTTAATGGTGAGCGTCGTCGGTCTGAAGACACCTTCAGAAACCGAAGGTGTTTCTGCAGCACCGACATCTTTTTCAGCAGTGTCGTCGGTAGGGGGCTGAACAAAATGGCTGCGTCGGCCTGGTACTTTCTGCCAAAAGTTCCGAAGCGGTCTCGGGTTCCAGATCTGCGGTAGTCAGGGGCTGCGTCGGAGCCTCACTGAAGACTGATGAGCCGGAGACCGGACCAGCCAAGGCCTCGGAGTCTGGCTTGGGTCTAGGCTGCCTGTCCTTATCCTTGTGTTTTTTGTGCACGCCGGTAGT
This sequence comes from Protopterus annectens, assembly GCF_019279795.1. Classification (NCBI taxonomy): domain Eukaryota; kingdom Metazoa; phylum Chordata; order Ceratodontiformes; family Protopteridae; genus Protopterus; species Protopterus annectens. The sequence goes on along the minus strand of NC_056737.1, from coordinate 1,834,102,461 downwards.
CGGTTGCTCCGATGGCATAGTGTAGTTAAATTTTCTACCGAAGTAGTGTCGTGCGAAATCAAAGCGTCATTTTATAGTACGCTTATTAAACCTAGCACAAAAACGACAACTAGTGACATCGTGGTCTGGGCCTAGGCAAGGTATGCAGTAAGAATGAAAATCCTTATGAGGTATTTGCTTCCCACAAGAAATACAATTGTTAACTTTTTCTGACATCGGTCTGAGGCAAGAAAAGTTTCCCCAACGGGGTACTTAGCTTTATTGAAGACTTCGGTCTGAAATTCGAGTACGAAAATCTCAGAAGTCGGCCGACCGGCACTTGCGAACTGCTTCTGCTTCGGGCACCGCGTGGCAAGAAAGACTGAAGAAGATGGCATCGGATGCATTATATATACCCCTGGCGCACTGACATCAGGGAAGAAGTGACAGCAACCGACGCCGGACCAAGACTTTGGAATTCCGGCCGACTGCGGGACCGCCTGATGACAGGAAAACCCAAGTGTGATGACTGCAGCAGGGTAGCACAATGAACATCTGATACAAGCACTCAACTCTCCTTGTCAATAAGGAGAAATTAATCGTAGGCACTAACAGCCTATAATTGCAAAGTACCTTGCAAAGGTAAAGGAAAACAGCTCTTATACTTTACAAAAAAAGCACCTAAACAGGCATGTCCAACGGTCCGCTTCCGGTGATTTCTCCTGTCCACCTGGTGAATCTGGGCATACTGGGGCAATGCAGCAACTGCCTCGTACACAGACAATCATTTCCTCCTACCACCCAACACTACAACATGCGAGAGATGCACTTACATAGCCAAACTGGAAGCAAAGCTTTCTCCGGCCAAGATTGTGCAAGACAGTCAAGAGGAGAAGGTTAACACCTGCACTACACCTCAAGCAACTCGTAGCGATTCAAAACCCACACCATCAACACCCACACATAGCAACACTAAACCCACATATGCGGAGGCCCTTAACATTAACCTGCCCAAGCAACAAGGACCTCCGAAGCTGAAACGCAAACAAACACCAGTCACAACCAAAGTGACACATAGCTCACAACACTAGTGTGCCACCCAACAACAGCCCCTGAGGCAAGACAATGTACCCAACACTTTAGTCATAGGTGACTCTATAGTCAGGCACACTGATGTCCCACTCACCAGGCTGAACAAGGAGAAAATTACAGTCAGCTGCCTGTCGGGTGCCAGGATCCTCCACATAATGCATGCACTCAAGTCACTCCACAACAAGTACAAATATGACTCTGTCAGTGTCCATGCTGGAGTGAATGACTTGAGACATACCTCCCTGGACTACATGAAAAGAGACATGGAAGAGATCTTGGATCATGTGGCCCAGGCAGGTATGACCCTAGCCCTGAGTAGCATCCTGCCTTCGCCCAGAATGATACCACAGTATAAGGACAAAATGATTGACTTCAACAATTGGTTAAGCTTCTGGTGTCATTCAAAGGGGATCCAGTATCTGTCTGCCTGGGAAGACATGATCGACAAACCACAATGCTTTGCCAGAGATGGTCTGCACATGTCACCCCTGGGATTCAGGTTACTGGCTAAAGCTCTTGCCACCCATATAGTGCCTTTTTTAGGCAAGGTTCAAAGGATAAAACCACGACCATAACAGAATCAAGCATGCAAAATCTGAAGGTAATGCTACACAATGCTGGAAGTCTAAACCTCAAAATGCACTCTCTCAAGGCACTCCTAAAATTGGAGAACATCGATATCTGTGCAGTAACTGAGACCTGGTTCAAGGCTCCAGATAGCACCCCTGCAATAACAAACTACAACTCTTACCACACTTTTCGGCCGCAAAACCAAAACCGAAACACTAAAGGTGGTGGAGTGTCCATATTCTCCAAGGATATTCACACCTCCAGGCTAGTTGCCCAACACAATGCATCTGAAATTCTCCAGGTGCAACTAACACTAGGTAAGACTGCAATCCAAATTGTAGCTTGCTACAGATCCCCCACCATGTCCCAAGATTCTCACTACACCTTTCTAAACATACTGGAAAATATTAAGATACAACCAAACACCCTAATACTTGGTGATTTCAACTACCCTGCCATTAACTGGCAAAACTACTCCGGTACAAACTCCTTTTTCCAATGGTTATTGGATTTCATAAATTCCAACGCCCTGGATCAATGAATCCATTGTCAATTCAGGGGCTCCGATATCCTAGACCTAGTCATTACCAACATGGGAGATAGATGCTCCACACCAATGGTCACCCCCTCATTGGTCAGGTCTGACCATAAGCAAATCACCCTTGACATCCACATCCCGCCCTCGCCCCCCAGTAAGGAAACCTGCTTAAAAAACTTCTCCAAAGCCAACTTCATGCTACTGAAGTCAGAAGTGACAAACTTCATGACACCCATGCAGACGGGATCTGAAAGTTCGATTGCAGAATCCTAAACTAAGGCACTGTACGAGCACATCCACTCGTGCATGAATCATTCCATCCCAAATAAAACCAAGATGCTCTTTTCCAAAAAAAGGAAGCCAATCTGGTGGTCCCCTGCTATAAACAAACTATACAACAGAAGGAAGAAACTGTTGCAGAAAAGAGGAAAATCCCAGGATGCAAAAAATTCCCTCACCAGCCTCAGTAAGAAGCTGAGATCCCTCATAAAATCCTCAAAAGCTAGTTACAAAAATAAAATTGCCAAAGATTCCAAAGACAATCACAAGGTATTCTATAGTTATGTCAAGAATCTAAATGGCAATGCTCAGATCTGCTCTGAGCTACAACAGAATGGCATTAAATGTACTGATCCCAAGGATATTGCCAATATCCTGGCAGATCGATTTAGTGCCAACTTCACCTCCTCTCACCCCCTAAAGGGCCCATCTCAATAACAAAAGATTGTCAAATTCAGGTAATCATGGCCACACAGGTAGAAACCGCACTCTCCAAAGCTAAGAATACAGCATCCATGGGACCAGATGACATCCCAGGCTGTTGTACTACATGAACTACAAAATGAACTGGCACCTCACCTAAGTGTCATGTTTAATCATAGCCTCACCTCAGGCTTCGTGCACACTGAGTGGCACACAGCCACAGTTATCCCACTCGCCAAGGGGGGATCCGCCTTGGATCCCGGGAACTACCGTCCCATCAGTCTGACAAGCCTGATCTGCAAGGGCATGGAACGCATTATCATGGAACTTATAAACAAAGACATTGGCAACCTTCAAACACTGGACCCCACCCAGTTTGGGTTTGTGAAGGGCCGATCTTGTCTCCTGAATCTGACTGACTTCTTCGAATCAGTCTCCAGAGCTGTGGGCGAGGGTGAGGCAGTCCACACAGCCTATCTGGACCTCGCCAAGACCTTCAGCACCATCCCCACTCTGGAATCATAGATAAACATACTAAGCTGGGCATAAATCCCTACATCACTCGATGGGTTGCCAACTGGCTTACTGACAGAACCCGGACTGTAAAAGTAGCTGAATCCAAATCCAGCTCCAGACAAGTGACAAGTGGAGTAGCTCAGGATTCAGTCCTGGGACCACTCTTGTTTGGCATCTACTTCTCTTAAGTACAGGCCAACACTAAGGGACTCTGGTTAACAAAGTTCGCAGATGACTGCAAACTGGGAGCCATTACTGAATCCCCAAATTATGTGAATATTCTACAAAAGGGCCTTACAGAAACAGATGCCTGGTGCCAGAGCCATGGGCTCAAGCTCAATGCTAAGAAATGTATAGCTATGCCCTTCGGAAAAAAACATGTACCCATGAATTACCACATAGGTGGCAGTACACTAAACATCGAAAGTGTGATGAGAGACTTAGGGACACAGGTGGACAGTGGTCTCACTTTCAATAACCACATCGCCACAACAGTCAGGAAATCCTTCTATGTGGCACACCTCATCACTAAGGGCTTTTCATCCAGAAAAAAGGAGGTCATTGTCCCACTGTACTCATCCCTTATTAGACCCATTATAGAGTATAATGCCCCATTTAGTATGTACCTCACAAGACATCTGCAACAGCTGGAAAGGCCACAGAAATACCTCACTAAAAGAATCACATGCCTAAAGCAGATGCCATGTGCTGACCATCTAAAAAAAAACTCCAGCTATACTCTGTGGCATATTGTCTACTCAGAGGTGATCTCTGCTTTACATACAAGGCCATGTCAAACCCTGAGCTGTTGGACATGCTCCACTTAAAGAAATCCCAATCCCTCAGAGCCACACACTTCAGGGATCTAAACCTTGTCATCACAATGAACAAAACATGCTGGAGAGATAGGTTCCTGACCCAGAGACTCCCCATACTCTGGAATAGACTGCCCATACATGTCAAGCAGAGTGCCTCCTTGGCCCTCTTCAAAAAAAAAAAACCTTGATAATTGGATGGGAGATAGGAAATTCACCCCGGGGATCATGTCAGTCATCCTGCTAGACAGGGGTCCAGAGAAGTAAATATTGTGGGAAGAAATATCCAGGGAATTGTTATGGCTAGGCTTGTATAGGCCATAGGGCCGATAGCCTAGTACCAACTTATGGGGGAACAAATTATAAAAGAAATGGGTCAAAATATGGGGAATCAGAATAAATGTATGACTTTTAAGAAAACTCTTACTTCCTTCTCACAGCAATGCACATTGAAGGGATGCATGTGGTAGCAGAAAGATATGAAACTAAACAGCAGGAATTTTTTAAAATGTTATATTCGCTAGCAGATTAAATCCACTTAAAAGTGGAGTGTTAAATGGGTTCCATTTAAAGCTCAAAGATGATGTACACTTTTTTTGGACTGTGAACATTTAAGTTCAATTAAGAACACATAATTATACTATGTCCAAAATTCCAGCATCTTGGAAAACTTCTTCTGTAAGGCATAGCAATCTTGGAGTTAATATTTATATATAACAACACCTACACATATATGTACACATGTGTATGTATCTGTGTGTGTGTGTATGTATGTATGTGCGTGTGTGTACATATATATATATATATATATATATATATAAAACATACATATATACAGTGGATATAAAAAGTGCACACACCCCTGCTAAAATGCCAGGTTTTTGTGATATGTATGATATGTTTTTTGTGAATGCTGTAATTAAATTAGAGGGTGCTTCAACAAAGTATTAGCTTAAAGGTGTGCACACTTATGCAACTAGTTTATTGTACGTTTTTTATTTTTTATATTTTTCCCATAACAGATTTGTTTTTCAACTGAATTGTACAGGTTACAGGTCACATTAAAGGTGGGAAAAGTTTTGAAATGATTTATTGTGGTCTGATTTTTTTATATCGCAAAAACCTGGCATTTTAACAGGGGTGTGTACACTTTTTATATCCACTGTACACATGTACATGTACATTTTTTATATCCACTGTACACATAAACATAGATATCTATAAGTAGCATGAGCACAGACGGCGTCTCAGTGAAAAAATTATGTTAGTGTATAACATAGTTGGTTATGGTTGGTTCTCCAATCGCACCCATATTATTATGTGTTCGACATACGGATGCCAATAAATTCTCCTTGAGAGTGAACCTCATGAGGTGAATCTTGGCATCCATGTTATCAGCACATAATGAAAGGTTAGGGTTGGTAAGACATGATCATAACTCCCTGTAGTGCATGGAGTTTTGTCCACTCCATGTACTACCAGTTAAAAAAGGAAAAAAAAAGTGCAAAGTATTTTACTGGCTTCGAAAACCAGTAAAACACTTAGTGAGTACTGTCAGACAGACAGTGTATTAATATAATTTGAGGAAAAAGTCAGGAAAGTTTTTAAATACAGCTCTAATTTACAGACTAATGTATGTAAAGTTTCATGGACAGAAAATATGCTGCAAGATATTTAGGAGCAGTTAAAACAGAAGAACAACCCTTGCATGATTCCAACCTTAACAGCACTTAGGTGGTGCATAACAATTGTTCCTCACCTCTGAAACTGCTGTTATAGTTGGGTATCACACCACATAACTGCTTTACAGGTTTATGTTTTTTTTTTCAGTTTTGGACTGTAATCATGGTATTCTATGTACTACATCAAGTTTCCTCCTTTACTCATTTCTTCTGTGTCGCTGTTACTTTTTTGCAATTTTGGTACTTGATGTACTGAGTAACAAACATTCAGAAAGATACAGTGTTATCTATGACAGACAATATAGAAAATCCAATGGTGTTTATACAGTTACATTTACAAAAAAATGTATATACACTTAGGGCAATTTGATGATACAACAATAGTAGGAAAACTTATAAAACCAGAAATTGCGGAACAATAGTAAAAGCATTGTAGAAAACCATACCTCTCAAGTGTACCTCATTACGAAGAATGTACCTCATTTGGGGTCTTAAAAAGTTCATGTTCCTCGAAGTTCCTCAAAGTTCCACATTGAAAGAGTCGTCACACATTCAGTGCTAGTAATTTTTTTAAGTGAAATCCATGGTAGATAGAAATTAATCATATTAATTCATTAAAGGATGATCTTTATGAGTAAAACTAGCATATTTTAACCATCCTATAGCCTTCCTAGTTGAAGTTGTTAGTAAGCCATTAGTATGTGTTCCACATTTTGCCCATTTGTTCCACATTATGAAGGCGAGATTTCCTCATTTTGGAGATGGAAGGTTGACAGCTATGTAGAAAACAGAAATTATAGATGGAAGACTGCATAAAAATAATACAAAATTTATAAAAATGGACTTCTGGTATGGAGCCCGAGTAGAAAGCCGCTAGGCGTGTCTCCTCTGCAGTAGGGAAATGGCAATGTTACAGAAAAAAAAAAGATTAAATAGTACATATATTGTTTCCACCCCCCACGAACACACAAGGGAGTGATCTATAGGCAACCAGGGACCTGTATGTCTAAAAGGAAGAAAAAAGATAACCACCAAAATACTGGAGAAAAGAGAGACTGTGACAAGGCTCTCAAGTTTGGAAAACAGCATCATTTTGGCTGAAACATCCCAAGCAGCCGATACTGAGCAAGACAAAGGTATGCTACTCTAGGATAGAAAAACATTATTCGGAGATGGTACAGGTAAGAGATGCCTTCATGGATTACATGAAAAAAATTTATAAGAAGATGGACAAGGTTGAAGAAGCCATAAATTGGTATTCAGATGTAACAGAGGTTTTGCAAACAGGAGAAACAGATTTATGGAAGCAAACTGAGGAACTAATAGCAGTGAAAAAAGAATATGATGTGAAACTTCAGGAACTGGAGAACCTAAGATTTACTAATATTCTTGAAGAACTCAAACCGCCAAACAAACCAATGAAAACAAAAACCTCTAAGAAAACAGTCCTGCAGTGCTAAATTCAGTGAATCCAATGAAAGCAGATAGTCGCTTAGTAAAAATAATATTGTAAGCACTTTTATTTCACACAAGAACTTTCGGTAGGCTTAATATCCTACCTTCTTCAGACAAAAAAAAAAAAAAAAAATTTTTTTTTTTTTTTTGTCTGAAGAAGGTAGGATATTAAGCCTACCGAAAGTTCTTGTGAAATAAAAGTGCACAATATTATTTACTAGCGACTATCTGCTTTCATTGGATTCACTGAATTTAGCGCTGCAGGACTGTTTTCTTAGAGGTTTTTATTAATATTCTTGAAGGACTAGAAGGGAGGGACTGTTTAAAGTACATGACAGACCTGCTGAATCAATGGACTGCTTTCACAGAAGAAGATATACTCTTGGACAGGGCTCATCGAGCATATGTGCCATCAAATATGGGTAAAAAAAATCCCAATACTTGTTCTGGTCAAAGTGCAGAATTATCAACTAATGGAGATGATTCTCAGCAAATTGTGGCAGAAAGGGAAAATTCTTTCACGGTGTCAGCAAGGGGTATTCATGGACCATCATTTGTCACTGGGGACAAAACCGAGGAGTAGACATGTCACCTGTTTCTTTAAAAATTGCCAACAGCTGTGTTTGCTTTTTAAAATGCTCTGCCCGGCAACATTGAGAATACACTTATCCTCAGGGTACCAAGACATTTATTTCTTAACCCAAGTGGATTGGGGGAAGAATTAGAGAAATACAAGCAAATTCTAGAACTGAGTGAAAACTCAGGATCAACAAGGAAAGACTGAAGGAAGGGTAAAAACTGCCAGATCACAACAAAACTCTATGCAAGAGATTGTCCTTAAAAACCTTTTCCAGTTTTTAGGAGAAAAGTGGAAAACAGACAGAAGCAGGACAACAATCCAAGACAGTCAGGAAATACTGAAGATCGGCTGTCTGAATATGAGTTAGAAGAAGTGAGGGAATTATCCCAAAGTAAGAAGTAAGACTGGCTATACTGCTCAGACAAGCTCCACGTGGGTTTACAGAGTGGTCCTAGCAGCAAGGAACTCGAAAAAGCGACTACCTTCTGGATTTAAGTATCTCTGCTTTTTTTTCACTGGAAATAGCTTCTGTAGCTTACTTTGAACTAGCCTGAACTGTTTTTTAACTGATTGCTGCATTTATTTTAAAATCTGCACTTAAAGTTACATTTAGTCGAATCTGATCGAAAGTTTGCTTGTTTGTTTGTTTAATTTAACTGTGGAGGCTGCCCACTAAAGTGTGCTAGCCTGTGTAATTAATTTATCACTGTCGCTGCATTTTCTGTGTGTTTCTACCAAATAAACAAAAAAATAATCCTTGTTTTCCCGCCTTCCTCGACTAGCTTAGACAAGTTTACAGGCATTGCTGTATTCTGGGCTAAGGTGTAGTTCCTGTGTTGTCCATTACCTTACTTGGATAGAAGGAAGTTTCTTTGCTCACCAGTGGGAGTGGGGAGCCTTGAGCAGCCTACCTGTCCTTGGGGGAAGTGACCTCAGCACAAGAAGCTGTAGTAATTGGTTGTTTGGGACCATTCCTAGCTCTTTTGTAGTTCACTGTTTAAAATCCGTCTCTGGGCGTTTTTTTCTGGCTATACTGCTCAGACAAGCTCCACGTGGGTTTACAGAGTGGTCCTAGCAGCAAGGAACTCGAAAAAGCAACTACCTTCTGAATTTAAGTATCTCTGCTTTTTTTTCATTGGAAATAGCTTCTGTAGCTTACTTTGAACTAGCCTGAACTGTTTTTTAACTGATTGCTGCATTTATTTTAAAATCTGCACTTAAAGTTACATTTAGTCGAATCTGATCGAAAGTTTGCTTGTTTGTTTGTTTAATTTGCTTGTTATTTCCCTGGAAGCTAATTCCACCTAATACGCAACTTCTCAGCGCTTCTGTGGATCACTAGTGATATCTGCATTGCTTACTGTACTTATTTCCTTGTTTCACTTGAAAGAAAGTTACTGTTTGTCGTTTTTGCATTTAGTTACTTGTAACACATTGCACTCAAGTTACCTGGCACTTGCTCACTAAAGCAATTATATAAGTCAGCACTAAAAATTAAAAGCACTACACCCTCACTCCCCACTGGCCCGTGTTTTCAATTAAGGATTTCCCAATATTATTCTAGCATGTCCAAAGGTCAGTTGTCAATCTCCTCTCCGGTCCAGCTGGTGAATCTGGGAACCTTGAGGCAATGTTATAACTGCCTCATGTACACAGACAACCCTCTCCTCCTCCCACATAACACAAATACTTGCGAGAGATGCAGCTATTTAGCCAAACTGGAGGCTGAGCTCTCTCAACTCAGGACTGGCAAGACCAGACAGGAGGAGAAGGCAACTACACACACCACAAAACCAGCCTCACATAATGCTACCACTCCACTGAATCAAACACATAAACACACAAAGACATACTGAGGCTCTGAGTAAAAATTTACCTAAACAGCAGAGGCCTCCAAAGCAGACACCCAAACAACTGCTACCTCAAGACACCCCACAAGCAACACATAAACCACAAAAGCAGTGTGCAAAGCAGTCACAGCCCTTAAGGCCAAATACAACATCAAACATACTTGTCATAGGTGACTCCATATTCAGACACACTGACGTCCCACTCACCAGGCTGAACAAGGAGAGGGTCACAGTAAGCTGCCTATCGGGCTAGAATCCGCCACATAACACAAGCACTCGGGTCACTCCACGGCAAGTACAAATATGACACAGTCATTGTCCATGCTGGTGTGAACGACCTGAGACGTACCTCCCTGGACTACATGAAAAAAGACATAGAGGAGCTCTCTGATTATGTAGCCCAGGCAGGTATGACCCTAACCCTGAGCAGTATCCTTCCTTCACCAAGAATGATGCCACAATATAGAGACAAGATGATCAGCTTTAACAATTGGCTTAATGTCTGGTGTCATTCAAAGGGGATCCAGTGTCTGTCTGCCTGGGATGACATGCTTGACAAGCCACGCTGCTTCGCAAGGGACGGCTTGCACCTGTCACCCTGGGATTCGGATATTGGCTAAGGCTCTTGCCACCCCATAGTGTCTTTTTAGGCAAGGCTCAAATTCTAATCCTACCACCCTAGAAAACATAAATGGGAAGAAACTGAGGGTAATGCTGCTCAATGCCAGAAGTCTAAATCTCAATATGCACGACTCGAGGCCCTTCTCAGTATGGAGAACATCGATGTCTGTGCTGTAACTGAAACCTGGTTCAAGGCTCCTGAGAGCACCCGGCACTATTAGGTTTTACCTCATATCATGCGTTCGCCACAAAACCCGGACCACACCACAAAAGGAGGGTGTATCCATATTCATAAAGGATACCCACACCTCCAGGTTGGTGGCAGCATAAGCTCGGAAACAATCCAGGTGCAACTAACCATAGGCAAAACTGCTCTACAAATTGTAGCATGCTACAGGCCACCCTCTCAAACTCAGGAACCCCACACAGCCTTCCTGAAGACACTGGAGGGTATAAATGTATCTCCAAACACCATCATATTGGGTGACTTCAACTACCCGAATATAGACTGAGAACATTACTCAAGCCCTAACTTTCTAGCCCAACGGTTCCTGGAGTTCATAAATTCAAATGCCATGGAACAGCTAGTCACTGTTCCCACGAGAGGAGAAAATATACTAGATCTCATTGTCACAAACATGGGGACAAAATGCTCCACACCGAAGTATATCCCTCATTGGTGAGATCTGATCATAAACTAATCTCACTGGAAATCCACATCCCGCCCCACCCCAAACAAAAAGACCATAGTGAAGAACTTCTCTAAAGCAAACTTCACACTACTCAAGACTGGTGTGGTATCCTTCAAGGCCCCTGAGCCAGAGGAAACCACAACCCAAGCTGAAGCCCTTACAAATGCCTTCTATGAACACCTCCAGGACTGCATGGATCAGGCAATCCCAAATAAAACCAAGACTCTTTCCACAAAGGGCAAACATCCAGTCTGGTGGACCCCAGCCATTAACAAACTTTACAATAAGAGGAGAAAGCTATTACATGATAGAACAAAATCCATAAAAGGGAAGTCACCCTGATCATTATTAGTAAAAATTACGAGCACTCATAAAATCAACTAAGGCCAATTTTGAGAGAAAAATTGCCATGGATTCAAAGGACAATCATAAGGCCTTTTTCAGCTATGTTAGGAACCTGGGTGGAAACTCCCAGATATGCTCAGAATTAGTCCAAAATGATACAAAAATCACTGAACCCACAGACATTGCCAACATACTGGCAGACAGGTTCAGTGCAAACTTCACCCCTCTCCCCTAAAGGAGAGATAACTATCCCAGCCGAGTGTAGCCTCCCGGACATCTCAAATGCGCAGGTGAAAGCTGCTCTCTCTAAAGCTAAAAACACAGCATCAATGGGACGGATGGTGTCCCCGGCTGTGTGCTACGAGCTAAATGAGGAATTAACCCACATAAGGCAGCTGTTTAATCTCAGCCTTACCACAGGATACGTGCCCAAGGAGTGGCGTGGCAACTGTGGTCCCACTCCACAAAGGCGCCTCACGGACCCTGGTAATTACCCCATAAGCTTAACAAGTCTAGTCTGCAAAGCTATGGAGAGGATCATAATGGAGCTCATAAACAAAGATATAGGGGACTTGCAGACATTGGACCCGACCCAGTTTGGCTTTGTCAAGGGAAGATCATGCCTTTTGAACTTGGTCGACTTCTTGAAACAGTCACCAAGGCCATTGATGAGGAAAGGCAGTCCATACAGCCTACCTTGACCTTGCAAAGGCTTCGACACAATACCCCACTCGGGTATTGTAGAAAAACTACCAGCTTAAATGTAAACCCATATGTCACAAGATGGGTTGCAAACTGGCTTAAGGACAGAACCCACAGGGTTAGAGTTGCTGGCGCTGTGTCAGACTCCAAGCCGGTCACAAGTGGTGTCCCACAGGGCTCGGTCCTTGGCCCCTATTGTTTGGCATCTACTTCTCAGAAGTACAGGCCAGCATGGGAGGACTTTGGCTGACAAAGTTTGCAGACGACTGCAAACTGGGCCATAGTGGAAAGTGCATCGGACACGGATATCCTTCAGAAGGGACTCACGGAAACAGATAGCTGGTGCCAGAGCCATGGCCTGAAGTTAAACGCCAAAACATGTATAGTCATACCCTTCGGGAAAAACAAGGTAACCCCAAGCTACCATATAGGTGGCAATCCACTAAGCACAGAAGAGGTTATCAGGGACCTGGGGACCCAGGTTGACAGTGGCCTTTCTTTTGACACTCACATTGCTAAAGTGGTTAGAAAGACCTTCTACATTGCCCACCTGATCATGAAGGGATTCACATCCAGATCTAGTGAGGTCATTGTTCCCCTGTACTCTTCACTTATCAGACCAATGATCGAGTACAATGCCCCATTCGGGATGTATCTCACCCGACATCTGCAGCAATTGGAGAGACCCCAAAAGTTCCTCACCAAAAGGATAAAGGGACTCCAAAATCTGTCATATGCTGCCAGATTGAAGAAACTCCAGCTCTACTCAGTCGCATACCGTCTGCTCAGAGGTGACATGTGCCTGACATACAAGGCCATGTCCAACCCGGAATTAATGGACATGCTCCACCTCAAAAAATCCAAATCCACCAAAACCACTAGAGCAAGCGACTTAAACCTTAGCACGGATATAAATAGGACGTGCTGGAGGGATAGATTTATCACTCAGAGACTCCCTATGCTGTGGAATAAAATCCCGGTCCATGTGATGCAGAGCACCTTGCTGACTCTGTTCAAGAGAAATCTAGACCTGTGGATGGGAGATCGTAGGTTTACCCCGGGAATCATCTCTGTGTCACTGCTGGACAGAGGCACAACAAACTAATGGGCACAGTATTTTTTCATATAAGGGGTGGCGTAAGCCACAAAAATTTGGGCTAGGCTTATAAATGCCTTAGGGCAGATAGCCTAGTATAAACCTATGAACCTATGAACCTATGAACTGTGGAGGCTGCCCACTAAAGTGTGCTAGCCTGTGTAATTAATTTATCACTGTCTCTGCATTTTCTGTGTGTTTCTACCAAAAAAACAAAAAAACAAAAAAATAATCCTTGTTTTCCCACCTTCCTCGACTAGCTTAGACCAATTTACAGGCATTGCTGTATTCTGGGCTATGGTGTAGTTCCTGTGTTGTCCATTACCTTACTTGGATAGAAGGAAGTTTCTTTGCTCACCAGTGGGAGTGGGGAGCCTTGAGCAGCCTACCTGTCCTTGGGGGAAGTGACCTCAGCACAAGAAGCTGTAGTAATTGGTTGTTTGGGACCATTCCTAGCTCTTTTGTAGTTCACTGTTTAAAATCCGCCTCTGGGCGTTTTTTCTGGCTATACTGCTCAGACAAGCTCCACGTGGGTTTACAGAGTGGTCCTAGCAGCAAGGAACTCGAAAAAGCGACTACCTTCTGGATTTAAGTATCTCTGCTTTTTTTTTCACTGGAAATAGCTTCGGTAGCTTACTTTGAACTAGCCTGAACGGTTTTTTAACTGATTGCTGCATTTATTTTAAAATCTGCACTTAAAGTTACATTTAGTCAAATCTGATCGAAAGTTTGCTTGTTTGTTTGTTTAATTTAACTGTGGAGGCTGCCCACTAAAGTGTGCTAGCCTGTGTAATTAATTTATCACTGTCTCTGCATTTTCTGTGTGTTTCTACCAAAAAAACAAAAAAACAAAAAAATAATCCTTGTTTTCCCGCCTTCCTCGACTAGCTTAGACCAGTTTACAGGCATTGCTGTATTCTGGGCTATGGTGTAGTTCCTGTGTTGTCCATTACCTTACTTGGATAGAAGGAAGTTTCTTTGCTCACCAGTGGGAGTGGGGAGCCTTGAGCAGCCTACCTGTCCTTGGGGGAAGTGACCTCAGCACAAGAAGCTGTAGTAATTGGTTGTTTGGGACCATTCCTAGCTCTTTTGTAGTTTACTGTTTAAAATCCGCCTCTGGGCGTTTTTTCTGGCTATACTGCTCAGACAAGCTCCACGTGGGTTTACAGAGTGGTCCTAGCAGCAAGGAACTCGAAAAAGCGAATACCTTCTAGATTTAAGTATCTCTGCTTTTTTTTCACTGGAAATAGCTTCTGTAGCTTACTTTGAACTAGCCTGAACTGTTTTTAACTGATTGCTGCATTTATTTTAAAATCTGCACTTAAAGTTACATTTAGTCGAATCTGATCAAACGTTTGCTTGTTTGTTTGTTTAATTTAACCGTGGAGGCTGCCCACTAAAGTGTGCTAGCCTGTGTAATTAATTTATCACTGTCTCTGCATTTTCTGTGTGTTTCTACCAAAAAAACAAAAAAATAATCCTTGTTTTCCCGCCTTCCTCGACTAGCTTAGACCAGTTTACAGGCATTGCTGTATTCTGGGCTGTGGTGTAGTTCCTGTGTTGTCCATTACCTTACTTGGATAGAAGGAAGTTTCTTTGCTCACCAGTGGGAGTGGGGAGCCTTGAGCAGCCTACCTGTCCTTGGGGGAAGTGACCTCAGCACATGAAGCTGTAGTAATTGGTTGTTTGGGACCATTCCTAGCTCTTTTGTAGTTCACTGTTTAAAATCTGCCTCTGGGCGTTTTTTTCTGGCTATACTGCTCAGACAAGCTCCACGTGGGTTTACAGAGTGGTCCTAGCAGCAAGGAACTCGAAAAAGCGACTACCTTCTGGATTTAAGTATCTCTGCTTTTTTTCACTGGAAATAGCTTCTGTAGCTTACTTTGAACTAGCCTGAACTGTTTTTTAATTGATTGCTGCATTTATTTTAAAATCTGCACTTAAAGTTACATTTAGTCGAATCTGATCGAAAGTTTGCTTGTTTGTTTGTTTAATTTAACTGTGGAGGCTGCCCACTAAAGTGTGCTAGCCTATGTAATTAATTTATCACTGTCTCTGCATTTTCTGTGTGTTTCTACCAAAAAAACAAAAAAACAAAAAAATAATCCTTGTTTTCCTGCCTTCCTCGACTAGCTTAGACCAGTTTACAGGCATTGCTGTATTCTGGGCTGTGGTGTAGTTCCTGTGTTGTCCATTACCTTACTTGGATAGAAGGAAGTTTCTTTGCTCACCAGTGGGAGTGGGGAGCATTGAGCAGCCTACCTGTCCTTGGGGGAAGTGACCTCAGCACAAGAAGCTGTAGTAATTGGTTGTTTGGGACCATTCCTAGCTCTTTTGTAGTTCACTGTTTAAAATCCGCGTTTGCACGGCTTTGCGCGGTCGTGCACATAGCGCAGCGCCGGTTAAACTTTTTCTGGCTCTGCCAAGTCTGCTCTTCAAATTTTCCCTTAAGAAAGCTCTACTCTTAGTATAACCAGAATACTCACTGTATTATAAGCCTAGCACTTGTTCTCAATACTTCTCTACTAAGTAAGCACTCTCGTACTAAGTAAAGCACTACATCTACTTACCACCCCTGTGAATACCCACTTCCCTTAAAGGTATACTACTCCGTTATACTGTTCTAGCATGTCGAGTGGTAGATTACTGGCGTCGTCTCCAGTTCAGCTGGTCAATCTGGGCATCTTGAGACAATGCTACAATTGTCTCATGTACACAGACAACCCTCTCCTCCTCCCAACAAACACAATTACATGTGAGAGATGCAGCTATATAGCCAAACTGGAGGCTGAACTCTCTCAACTCAGGGCTGGCATGACCAGACTGGAGGAGATGGCAATCACACACACAACAATCCCAGTCCCACATAGACCTACCACAACTGCAAACCAAACACATAAAAACACAAAGACATACTCGGAGGCTCTAATAAAAAACTTACCAAAACAACAGAGGCTCCCAAAGCAGACATCCAAAAATCCACCACCTCAAAACAAAACACATGCAACACATACTTCAATAAATCAGTGTGCCAACCAATCGCAGCCCTTAAGACCAAACACCTTGCCTGATACACTAGTAATAGGTGACTCCATAGTCAGACACACTGATGTCCCACTGACCAGGCTGAACAAGGAGAAGGTGACTGTGAGCTGTCTATCGGGAGCTAGGATCCGCCACATAACACACGCACTCAGGCACTCCAAAGCAAGTACAAATATGACTCCGTCTTTGTCCATGCTGGTGTGAATGACCTGAGACGTACCTCCCTGGACTACATGAAAAGAGACATAGAGGAGCTCTCCGATTATGTAGCCCAGGCTGGTATGACCCTGACCCTGAGCAGCATCTTGCCCTCACCAAGAATGATACCACAATACAAAGACAAGATGATCAGCTTTAACAATTGGCTCAAGTACTGGTGTCATTCTAGGGAGATCCAATGTCTGTCTGCCTGGGATGATATGTTGGACAAGCCACTCTGCTTCGCAAGGGATGGCTTACACCTGTCACCACTGGGCTTCAGGATATTGGCTAAGGCTCTTGCCACCCCCATAGTGCCTTTTTTAGGCAAGGCTCAAAAGACAAACCCACCTCCTTAGAAAACAAAAATGGAAAAAAACTAAGGGTAATGCTGCTCAACGCCAGAAGTCTAAATCTCAAGATGCAGGCACTTGATGCACTCCTCAGCATGGAGAACATCGACGTCTGTGCAGTAACTGAAACCTGGTTCAAGACTCCTGAGAGCACCCCAGCACTACCAGGCTATACCTCGTATCATGCTTTTCGGCCCCAAAACCCGGGCCGAACCACAAAGGAGGGAGTGTCCATATTCATAAAGGACACCCACACCTCCAGGTTAGTAGCAACACATGAAGCATCAGAGACCATACAGGTGCAACTAACCATAGGCAAAAGTGCTATACAACTGGTAGCACGTTACAGACCACCCTCCCAGTCTCAAGAACCCCACTCAGCCTTCCTGAAGACATTGGAGGATATGAATGTATCACAAAATACCATCATACTGGGAGACTTCAACTACCCAAACATAGATTGGGTACATTATTCTAGCCCTAATACCCTAGCCCAAAGGTTCCTGGAATTCATAAATTCAAATGCACTGGAACAACTAGTCACCTCTCCCACTAGGGGAGATAATATACTAGACCTGATCATCACAAACATGGGGACATAATGCTCCACACCAGAAGTATACCCCTCACTAGTGAGATCTGACCCCAAACTAATCACCCTGGATATACATATCCCACCTCCACCCCCAGCACAAAAGACCACAGTGAAAAACTTCTCAAAAGCAGACTTCACTCTTCTTAAGACTGAGATGGTATCCTTTAAGCCCACTGTGCCAGTGGATACCACATCCCACAATGCCGAATCCTTCACAAATGCTTTCTATGGACATCTCCAAGAATGCATGGATCATGCAATCCCAAACAAATCCAAGTCCCTCTCCACCAAATGTAAGCGTCCTGTCTGGTGGACCTCAGCCATAAACAAATTGTATAACAAAAGAAGGAAGCTACTGCACGTCAGAGCGAAATCCCATGAAGGGAAGACATCTCTGATCAACATTAGCAGAAAACTACGTTCTCTCATAAAAACATCCAAGGTAAACTGAGAGAAAAATCGCTAAGGACACTAAAGATAACCACAAAGCCTTCTTCAGCTATGTTAGAAACCTGGGCGGAAACCCTCAGATATGCTCAGAGTTGGTTCACAACAACAAAAAATACACTGAACCCACAGATATTGCTAACATTCTGGCTGATAGGTTCAGTGCAAATTTCTCGCCTCCTTCACCACCAAAAGAAGAAATACTTATCCCAGCTGAATGTAATCTCCCTGTCATCTCAGATGTCCAAGTGAGAACCGCCTTAAACAAAGCAAAAAACACAGCATCAATGGGACCTGACGGTATCCCGGGGTGCGTGTTACGTGAACTCCAAGGGGAGCTAAACCCACACATAAAATGCTATTTAACCTTAGCCTTACTTCGGGATATGTACCTGAACACTGGCACAGCAACAGTGGTCCCGCTCCACAAGGGGGTGCCTCTACAGACCCTGAAACTACCGCCCCATAAGCTTGACTAGCCTGGTCTGCAAAGCTATGGAAAGAATCATTATGGAACTCATAAACAGAGACATAGGGGACCTACAGACGCTTGACCCCACCCAGTTCAGCTTTGTAAAGGGCAGATCCTGCCTTTTAAACCTGGTTGACTTTCGAAACAGTCACTAGAGCCATTGATGAGGGCAAAGCAGTCCATACAGCATACCTGGACTTGGCTAAGGCCTTCGACACAATACCCCACTCGGGCATCATAGATAAGCTAAACAGCTTAAAAGTAAACCCTTATGTCACTAGATGGGTTGCAAACTGGCTAAAGGACAGAACTCATAAAGTTAAAATCACTGGAGCAATGTCAGACTCAAAGCCAGTCACAAGTGGTGTCCCACAGGGATCTGTCCTGGGACCCCTCTTGTTCGGCATTTACTTCTCAGATGTTAAAGCACACATGGGAGGGCTGTGGCTGACAAAGTTCGCAGATGACTGCAAACTAGGTGCCATAGTCGATACACCAGCAGATACACACATCCTACAAAAAGGCCTCACTGAAACAGACAACTGGTGCCGTAGTCACGGCCTTAAACTAAATGCCAAAAAATGTATAGTTATCCCTTTTGGAAAAAACAAAGTACCCACAAATTATCACATAGACAGCAACCCACTGAGTACGGAAAAAGTAATCAGAGACCTAGGGACCCAAGTAGACAGCGACCTCTCATTTGACACCCACGTTGCCAAAGTGGTTAGAAAAACATTCTACCTTGCACACCTCATCATGAAGGGTTTCACATCCAGATCCAAGGATGTCATTGTACCCCTATATTCCTCCCTCATCAGACCCATGATTGAGTACAATGCCCCATTTGGTATGTACCTCACCCGGCACTTGCAACAGCTGGAGAGACCACAAAAGTACCTCACCAAAAGGATCAAGGGTCTCCAACATATGTCTTATTCTGCCATACTAAAGAAACTTCAGCTCTATTCAGTAGCATACCGCCTGCTCAGAGGTGATCTCTGCCTGACATACAAGGCCATGTCCAATCAGGATCTGATGGACATGCTCCACCTCAAAAAATCCAAATCCATCAGGATCACGAGAGCTAAAGACTTAAACCTCAGCACAAGTATGAATAGGACATGCTGGAGGGATAGATTCATAACCCAGAGGCTTCCCATGCTTTGGAACAGGATCCCAGTTCGTATTAGGCAGAGCCCCTCACTGAATCTCTTCAAGAGAAATCTTGATGAGTGGATGGGAGATCGTACGTTTACCCCAGGGGTCACATCTGTGTCACTGCTAGACAGAGGCACAGTAAACTAATTCTATTATATAAAGGGACCTTCACTGTGTCACTACTAGACAGAGGCACAGTATTCTAGATTTTATCTGTACATTTTTGTACCAATTCATGGGGTGGCAAAAGCCACATCACTATGGCTAGGCTTACAAATGCCCCAGGGCAGATAGCCTAGTACTATACTATGAAACTATGAAACTAGTAGTGGATGATCACCCATTTTAGACTGACCAGAGGGAAGCAGTTGTTGGAAGGCAGCTAGAAAAGCTTCTAGTCTGTAAAAGAAAAAGGAACAAAAGACAAGATTTGATAGTGTGGTGACCAGAATAATATGATCTGAGGAGACTGTGAAAACTTCAGAAGAAAACAACCCAGTGACTCTATATTCAACATTTGCTTGTGCTCCCGCCCTGAAACTCTACAAAATGTCAAGGTTGTATACAAGACTAAAAAGGACTAGTCAATAAAAAAAGATTGAAGATAACTGAGATTGTACTTTTATTTGCAAGATCACAAAATGGGTTCTATGTGTGCATCTCTCAATATGATTTAAAGACACACGACTCTTGATTTGGAAGTAAAATAAGAATGGTAGTTGTGTCGCTTCCCAAAATGCTGTAAGTATGGATTGGGCAGAATGATAAGTAGGGGGAATACGAATACACTGCTTGCACACTTTTGTAAGCAAACATGACATGCTAAGCAAAAGTGACTCTGCTATATAAAAACAGCAGGTTCAAAAATCAATCAGAATAAACATTCTGGGCTACTTGACTGCTTACTTACCCATAGTGATTAATTTAAAGTTTTAGGCCTAGCCAAGAAATATTCCCACACTGACAGTTCCACATCTAATGGAGGGAGGAGACCAGCCCTGAGCAGTCTAGATATCTGGTGGTGTAACGGCAGGACAATAGCAGCATCTTGCTGCTGACCTTTAACCCTCAGTTTTGCAAATTACAAATGTAAGGACAGGGCTCTCATATTTAAATTGTTAGAAGTCATAAAGAAAAAAGAAAAAAACAAAGCTACCATAAAGTGCAGTTTGTGCAGGAGGCTTTACAATCAGAGGAAAGCAGGACAAAACTTCAGCAAAGATATAAAGTCATATTAGTATGCATCTTGAGGTAGGCATCTTTCAGAGCGATCCAGAACTAGCTCTGATAAATATGAAGAGTCATCCTAAAGAAATAGAAACCGATAATTTTAGTGCTAGCAGTGTCAGTCATCATAATGACAGGATAGATATTACAAAAAAAAAAAAAGACTGTACATATAAAGAAAGAGAGATGGAAAAAAGAAAAACAACAGGAAACAGATAACTGATGAGAAGACAGTATGAAGGAGGGGCAACCAAATGAAGGGAACAAGCATTGCTCACATGTTACTGCATGATTTAAGACTATGTGGGGGGCAGGGAATGTTTTCTACATATTTTTTGTTGGCGATTTAAAGTTTTAAATCTATAGTTTGGATCTGTTTATTGATGATGGATAAAAAAAAGAAAAGTAGGTAGACTCACAAAATTGATGACAGTATTCTAACTAAATTGTTGCTTTATTAGTGCTGTCTGTTACTGTTGTGATTTGTGAACTATTGTTTCAAAGCAATCTACTTTAACTATATTTCATTGCTATCTACTGCAATTCATTACTGTTTAACTGCATTTTATTGCATTTTGTTGCTGTTTAACTGTATTTTTTTTCATACTGCGAGTTCTATTCTTTTGACTATAAGTGATCAATCTGTGCTTCATTATGAGTTTTTTCTTATTGAGTTCTTACCCTTAAAATTGAGTAGCATAGTCTATATACAGGTCTGCTGCATCCAGAGCTTCAGCTGCATGTTTTTTAAACCTTTTTGAGGTATTCCAACTACAAGTTAACTGTTTTTTCTGAAAAAAAAACAAACAAAAAAAAAGTTCTAAGCTTGTTTTCTGCCTTTCCTGTTACTAGAGTAGTCCAGATACAGATTTGCTGTATGCAGTTTCTGAGTTCCCCAGACCTTTCTGTGTTAGAAAGAAGCCTTCCAGCTTATCAGTGGGAGTGGTAAGCACTAGGTAGCCTATCTACCACAAGAGGAGTGGTTTCTTGCTCTGAAATTTTAGTTTACTGGCCGTTTGGGCAGTTTTTCTATCCCTTTCAACTTTCTGGTGTAAAAGCCCGAGTTTGCATGGGTTTGCGCTTGTTTAAGCTCTGCGGATCCTGTTTTGGTGTCCTGCAGACTACAAAAGTAACAGAAAGGAGAAAGAGAGACTTTAAGTGCCTCCATTTTGACTTTTTTCTGATTATACTGCTTTCTGCACTCGATTTAAGTCATTTCTTTTCATCTAACTGCATTTATTTTAACTGTATTTGCTTTAATATTGCTACACACTCAAGTGTGCTAGCTTGCACCGCATTTAAAGTATATTATCAGTGCGAGAAAGTCTGGTCTTCAATTTTTCCCTTAAGATGTTGCCAGATCTCTTCTCTCTTGCACTTTAATTAGCTTATTTAACTAGCACTTCATCAGGATTTTTGTGTAAATTATTGTAGCACACATAAGTGCTATCAGCACTCGACATCCTATAAGGAAACAGCTCCAGTACTTAGTAATGATGACCATCCCTCCTGGCATGTCTAAAGGTCAGTTCCTTGTGCTTTCTCCTATTAATCTGGTGAACTTGAGTATTCTGAGGCAGTGTAGCAACTGCCTCATGTACACAGACAACCCTCTCCTCTTACCTCCCAACACTCAGACTTGTGAGAGATGCGCTTACATCTCCAAATTGGAAGCCATGCACTCTCCACCCAAGACCAGAATAACTGGTCAAGAGGAGAAGGTTAACACCTGCACCACAGAATATGGAACAAACAGCCCTCCAGAACACCCACCATCACAGCCCTCACATAAAAACACAAACCACACACCCACCTTCGGAGGCTCTCAATAAAAATCTTCAAAACAGCAGAGACCTCCAAGGTAGAAATGCTCTCGAACACCACAACATAGCACAAACCAAAAGACACATAGCTCACCTACACAGTGTGCCCCTCAACCTAAGCCCCTAAGGCAAAACAGCTTGCCCAATACAATAATCATAGGTGGCTCAATAGTGAGGCACACTGATGTCCCACTCACTAGGCTGAATAAGGAGAAGGAAACAGTAAGCTGTCTATCAGGTGCCAGAATCAGACACATAACACATGCACTCCACAACAAGTACAAGTATGACTCTGTCATTGTCCATGTGGGTGTGAATGACCTGAGCCACACCTCCCTGGACTACATGAAAAGAGACATGGTGGAGCTCTCGGATTATGTGGTCCCAGCAGGTATGACCCTAGCCATGAGCAGCATCCTACCATTACCCAGAATAATATCACAGTACAAACAGAAAATGACTGATTTCAACAACTGGCTAAGTTTCTGTCATTCTAAGGGGATCCAGTATCTGTCTGCTTGGGATGACATGACTGACCGACTTTGATGCTTTGCCAGAGATGGCCTGCATCTGTCACCCCTTGGTTTCTGGATACTGGCCAAGGCTCTTGCCACCCCTATAGTGCCTTTTTTAGGTGATGTTCCAAAGACCGAATTACCACCATAACAGCTATAAATAAATGCAATCTGAGGGTCATGCCGCTCAATGCTAGAAGTCTAAATCTCAAGATGCACTCACTCAAAGCACTCCTCAAAATGGAGAACACAGACATTTGTGCTGTAACGGAGACCTGGTTAAAAGCAGCAGAAAGCACCCCTGCACTACCAGGCTATAACTCATTCCACACCTTTTGGCCCCAGAACATGGACCAAAGCTCCAAAGGCAGTGGTGTCTCCATATTCATAAAGGATATGCACACCTCCAGACTAGTAGCCCAGCATAACACATCTGAGATACTCCAGGTACAACTAACATTAGGTAAGATGGCGATTCAGGCCGTAGCCTGCTATAGGTCCCCAACCATGTCCCAAGACTCTCACTCCACATTCCTAAGCATCCTGGAAACTATTAATATTCAACCCAACACTCTCATACTAGGTGACTTCAACTACGCCACTATCAACTGGGAAAACTACTCATGCACCAATGCACTGGCCTAACGCTTTCTGGAATTCATCAATTCCAATGCCCTGGAGCTCATTCTTACCCCCAATAGAGGAATCAACATCCTTGACCTGGTTATTAATAACATGGCCAACCATTGCTCTGCACCAATAGTCAATTCCTCCCTGGTTAGATCCGACGACAAACTAATCACCATGGAAATCTATATCTCACCCACACACCCAGCCAAGGTATCCACCATGAAAAACTTCTCCAAAGCTGACCTTGGACTCCTAAATTCAGAGATGGCTAACTTCACTGTACCCATGCCAATGGAAAATAGATGCATGACTACCAAATCATACACCCATGCACTGTACGAACACGTACATAAATGCATGGAACTAGCCACACCCAACAGATTCAAGACACTCTCTTCCAAAAAAAAGGAGGCCAATCCGGTGGTCCCCTGCCATTAATAAACTCTACAACAGAAGGAAGAAACTGTTGAAGAAAAAGGTGAAGTCACAAGACTGGAAAAATTTCCTTAGCCTCAACAAAAAGTTGAGATCCCTCATCAAAACCTCCAAAGCCAGCTATGAAGGCAGAATTGCATCAGACACTAAACACAGCCACAAAGCCTTCTACAGTTCTATCAAGAATCTCCACGGCAATACCCAGATTTATTCTGAGTTACTGCACAATGGTACCTCCTATATTGAGCCAATAGATATTGACAACATACTGGCCAACAAATTCAGTGCCAACTTCACCCCCCCCCCCAAAGAACTAATCGCAATGCCAGAAGAATGCCAGGCACCCAGCATTACTGCAGCACAGGTTGAAGTTGTATTGTCCAAGGCCAAGAATACACCTTCCATGGGACCTGACAACATCCCTGGCTGTGTTCTACATGAATTACAAAGTGAACTGGCACCACATCGGTGTTCCCTGTCTGCTCACAGCCTCACCTCAGGCTTTGTCCCTACCAAATGGCGCACTGCTACAGTCATCCCTCTCCATAAATGGAGCGACTACAGACCCTGGAAATTATCGCCCCCTTAGCCTGACAAGACTGATATGTAAGGCTATGGAGTGCATCATCATGGACCTAATTAACAAGAATATAGGGAATCTCCAAACTCTAGATCCCATGCAATTTGGTTTTGTGAAGGGTAGATCATGCCTGCTCAACCTGGTTGACTTCTTTGAGTCAGTCACCAGAGTTGTGGATGAAGGTAAGGCAGTTCATACAGCCTACATGGATCCGTCCAAGACCTTTGGTACCATTCCTCACTTAGGAATTATTGATAAACTCACCAAACTAGGCATCAACCCTTATATCTTTAGGTGGGTTGCAAATTGGCTCACAGACAGAACCCACAGTGTGAAAGTAGTGGACTCCAAGTCAGACTGCCAACCAGTCACGAGTGGTGTCCCACAGGGATCAGTCCTGGGTCCTCTCCTGTTTGGCGTCTAATTCTCAGAAGTCCAGGCCAACACGGAGGGACTTTGGCTGACCAAGTTCACAGACGACTGCAAGATGGGAACCATTATAAACACAAGTGATGCAGGCATCCTACAGAAATGCCTCACAGAGACCAATGACTGGTGTCAAAACCATGGCCTTAAGCTTAATGCCAAAAAATGCTTTGTCATCCCCTTTGGGAAAAACTCAGTTCCCACTAATTACTACATTGATGGGAGTCCACTGAACACATAAGAGATATGGAGACACAGGTTGACAGCAACCTCTCCTTCGACCACCACATTGCCACTGTGGTCAGAAAGTCCTTCTATGTGGCACATCTCATTACCAAGGGTTTTGCATCCAGGAAGAAAGAGGTCATCATTTCTCTCTACTCTTCCCTGATTAGACTCATAGAGTATAATGCCCCATTTGGCATGTACCTCACTAGACACCTGCAACAGTCGGAGAGGCCGCAAAAGTTACCTCACAAAAAGGACCCTAGGCCTTAAACACATGTCCTACATAGACAGACTCAAAAAACTCCAGCTATTCTGTCTCATCATCTACTAAGAGGCGATCTCTGCTTGACTTACAAAGCCATGTCTGACCCAGCTCAGTTAGAAATACTACATCTAAAGAAATCCCAATCCCTCCGCACCACACACTCCAGAGACCTCAACCTCATTACCACAATCAACAGAACTTGCTGGAGGGACAGGTTCATAACCCAGAGACTGCCCATGCTCTGGAATAGACTTCCCATACATGTCAAGCAGAGCACCTCACTGGCCCTCTTCAAGAGGAATCTTGATGAGTGGATAGGAAATAGAAGGTTCACCCCAGGGATCACTCCAGTGGCTCTACTTGATAGAGGCACTAGGAACTAACGTTGGGCGGCACAATGACAGGGCACTTCTATGGGCTAGGCTTGTAAAGACTCCAGGGCCATTATGCTAGTACACACCTATGAACTTATGAACCTATGAAAAGTATATGTTATAGTGGGAATGAGTTGGACAAGAGTTGTATGACTGCTGAGAACAATGGAATCATGGCCAAAAGAGGTAGTAAACTAAGAATATAAAGGAATAACACCTCAACACAATAGTACAAGGCTGTTCACCTGGAAACTAAATGGACTGGTTGATGACATAAAGAGAAAAAGAGTGCTGCAGTATATCTTCAAACATGACTCAAACATTTCAGTATATCTTCAAACATGACTCAAACATTTTAATGCTACAAGAAAGAGCAAACCTTTAAAAACTCATTACCTTGTGTTTTATGCAGGAGCAATACAGGGTAGGAAAAAGGGGGTAATTACACTAATTAAACACAGAATCTACTTGGACATCAAAGAAAGCACAATTGGCAGATTGTGTGAGTCTGTGCAACTGGGGGGAATCTGAGAGAATACAGGGATAACAGTGGGAAATGTATATCTCCCTCTGAAAACAGAGTAGAATTCAGATCCATTTTACTGAGATAGTTAAAAGTTTCCACCAAGGCATTTTGATCATTGGGGCCGACTGGAACGTAGTAAAAAGTATGGTAGATGTCAGCAGGGAACTGAGAGCTCAAAAATCATAGCTGAAGGCAAATATTTAAAACAATTATGTAGAAATTTTGGCTTAACAAATGTAGGCACTAGAGAGAAAGGTAGGAGATGCTATACACACTTTTCAGAAAGTCATAGGCATTGGATACAGATTATGCAGGATCTATGTTTCAAGAGAGCATGAATATTTGGTAAAACATTCACATACACCGTACACATCCAAGGTTGCTCTCATGTTATAGCCCTATTGATTGTGTACTGGAAAAACCATGGCATACCTTTACATCTAGATATACAGTAGCTAGTGGTTGCAGTGACAAACAAGACACAAAACCCTGGGATGGTTGACTACACCCCTATGAAACCTTTTGAGTGAAGAGGATGGGACAGTAGAAAGATTGGATGAATTAAATGTAACGTTATAAAAAGTGCTTAGAAATACATGAAAAGGACGAATGTGCTGTGAAATACCAGGGAAGAAAAACAGGTTTTCAGCAAATAACTGAGTTGCAGACTCGATGGCACATTAGGTCACAGAAAGATGGTAGAGAATTAAGGGAACTAGAGAAGAAGTGGAAAGAGAATCTAGATGATGAAATCTTAGAAAACAGACCACACTTAAGACAAATATTTTTGTACAGACACCCAAGCTTAAAAAAATCTTGGCCAGAAGATTACGGCAGCAAAAGGCAGTTAGGAGCAAACTGAACTAACAAATTGATAAGGAACCTGGAACAAACAGTAAAATGTTTTAAGAGATATTATCAAAAATTCTATAAGGAACAGGAATCAGAAGGTGACTGGGAACAGGAAATGAAGAAATAACTTGAAGATCTATGCATACACAACCTTATGAATGAGGAAAGGGACATGTTATCCCACTCAATCACTAGATAGGAAATTCAAAATCACTTCAAAGCTCAAGTCAGAGGAAAATCACTGGGATGGGATGAGTTGCTGGTGGAAGTCTGGCAATTAGGGAGACAAGACATTGTTAATAACGGGTACATACTACTCAACATAATCGCGGAACAAAAACATATACTGGTCTCTTGGAAAACAGCTGCAATGTCAGTCATACATAAAGATGGAGAAGATCTTACCAACCCAGGCTGTTATAGGCTAATAGAAGTATTAAATTATGACTACAAAACATTTGCTGTGATTACCGCAAGTAGACTAGCAAAAGTACTTCCGAGGTAATTGAGCAGGACCATTGTGGACTTATCAAAGGCAGACAAACATTTGACAATATCTTATGTCTTAATTTCGTATATCAAGAAAAAGTGTTGCCTCGCTTAATGATAAGACTGGATGCAGACAAAGCCTTTCATAGAATTCACTGGGGATATTTATGGGAAGTTGCAAAGATGTGCATTTCCTCAGGACTTGATACTAATGTTAGGCTGAAGATTAACTGGAAAATAAAGACAGCAATCCAGATAGGGTGTGGAACAAAACAGGGGTGCCCACTGTCCCAGTTATTGTTTGCTCTGTATTTATTTAGAAACCCTAGCTCAGAAAATATGAGTTAGGAGGATGTCTGACAAAAGATAATGGACTGCACCTAACAAGAAACATAAGTTAGCAATGTTTGCTGATTACATTATTTTATTTTTAGCTAAGCCTGATAAAGATTTGCTGGATACAAAGTTACAGAACAAGAAATTAAAGCAGTTTGTATTAATTACACCCTTCCACATGAATAAGTGCAAAATGTCCTAGTTTATGGGGAATACAGTAAAATGAAATATATAGGGTTGGGGATAACAATAAAGGAGGGGAATCACCTGAGCAACTGTGGGAACAAATAGCAGAGAACACAAAAATGATAAAGAAATAGGAAACTGTTAAGGTTGAATTAGATCAGAAAATTCAGGTGATCAAAATGCTCATAGTCCTTCATATACTTTTTATGGAGAAAGCCTTTTTGT
Source organism: Protopterus annectens (assembly GCF_019279795.1). Classification (NCBI taxonomy): domain Eukaryota; kingdom Metazoa; phylum Chordata; order Ceratodontiformes; family Protopteridae; genus Protopterus; species Protopterus annectens. The sequence goes on along the minus strand of NC_056737.1, from coordinate 1,834,073,838 downwards.
ATCACCCTGAAGAAAAACAATGGAGACCTCTGGTAAAACTAATCAGAGACCTAGGGTATGATGGGAGATTTTAACCAGTCCAAGATGGAGAAGGAGGATTCACATTGCCCATCCTATCTGCATACTATGAAGTGAGCCAGCTCAGGTTATATTACTGCGTACAAACTGAAGCTTACCCATCTCAGAGGAAAGGATTATTACTACAAGAAAAGGCACACAATTCACTAACCAGGAAAATATGGATATGGACTTTTGCAGGCCAGGACATGAGAAAGGACAGATACAGTCCTCAATTTAAATGGTACTTACAAGAAGGACTCAAATAAAGAGCAGGGAAATGGTGGAACTTTGAGAGACAATCAACTGGCCGAGAAATCCTGACTTTAGAATAGCCACCTTGGTAGCAAGAAACTGGCCAGCCAAAATTAACATAATATTCTTTTGGCAGCATCTGAGAAAAGGAAAAAAAAAGAATGACTTGGGAAAAGCTTTGCAAAATGTATGACATTCAGAGAAACGCTGCCTTACTAAAAATACTAGAAAGATATGACAGAGAAACATTGAAGTGGAGGGGGGGATAAATGCCAAGTGATCCAAATTCATCAAGAGGCCAGATCTAGTTTCAACATTAAAATTGTAAGTAGAATGTATAAAGCAATATAGGAAGTCGGAAAAGAACAGGCTGAGTCACTTTTGATCTGTAAATGGCAAAATACACATGAAAACATAGGGCTAAAGGTAATGTGGTGTGATATTTCTGGAGTACTGGAAAAAAAAACTACAAAAGCCCAAAAATGTCAGATATTCAGATAGAAATGTCTGCATAATCATTTCTATACCCCAAGTAGGTTAAATAAAATGTTCCAAAGGGATTAGCTCTTACTGCTGGAGATGCACTCAAAATGAGCTGCTAGACTGAGCCATACCTTTTGGGGATGTAACAAACTAAAGAAATTCTATGAAGATCTAAAATAGCTGGTAGAAAAGATATTGGAGCATACATTGGACGAAGAAGAAGAATACTTATTAAATTATTTAAACAGACAAGGGAATAGTCACATCAAGAGATAATTACTATCAATAGTCTGGCTAGTATCTAAAAAAATAACTATAAAATGGAAAACAGCAGAGGCAAATGCAATAGAGGAAGTTATAGCTTTGATGAAAGAACGCAGACAACAGGAGGGACCCCTTTTTCGTGGACAGACAGGCAGATATCATAAAAATGAATGGAAAAGAGAAGAAATAGAGAATCAATTTAATGGTGAGAGGCACTATCAGACTAAAGTATAGGTGTAACAACTGGGATAGAAACCAGGGGTCCCAGAACAGAAAGACTCATCATGAAAAGGAAAGTTGAATAGGATGGTAATAAGTCTGCTCAGTAAAGGGAATACAGTATAGAGATGTGACATGTGTCCATGGAAAGGTTTCCATTGTAAAATATGGCTACAGGCTGATTCTCTATATAAACTGAGTGAATCAGGGTACAAGACAAGCCAATAAAGAAAGATTAGACAGAGTACTATTTAATATGAAAGAGCCTGCCACCAACTTGATGTACGTGCACCATGCATGAGGACTGCATGATAATGTGCAAAATGGGCCGCTCTAAGCTGCACAGCAGGGGTGGTGTTGTTACTGACCGTGACTACATTAACAGAACTGACATTAAAACAGCTCCATTCAAGACAAGAAGTGATTATTTTCTTTTCATTTTAATATCTTGGCCTACTGCTTTTCTGATTTTACTGACTTGATGTTGCTTACTTTGTAAATTTTGTTTCTGCTCAAGTTAAAAGAGTAAAGTACATTTACCTTGAGAGACAAGGAAAATTTACTGGTGTATTGGGTGCTTACTCAAGCCAGGCATTGTAACAAGTGGTTTTCCTGATGGAGGCTACTTGTTTTCAGTGGCTGTTTCTTTTGCCTGCATTCTTTACTAATGAACGCTATCTGACTGGGCTGCTCTGAGCTGTGCATCATCCAGCAGCAGAACAGAGTTGTATTCCACATGCACAGGTCATTAATTTTAATCCCTGACAACAGTATCTGTGACTCCTCATACTACCCCCATGAATTAATCTGTGACCCCCACTTACAGCTCCACTGCCACTCAGTCCTTGCCATAGCTAGTCTGGGGCTTCTTGTGGCACCAAACTGTAACTTAAATCTCCTCCAGTTCCACACAGAAATGCTCTGCTGCACTAAAATGTGCCCTCTCCCCTTCCCACAGTGTATTAACACCCATTTATCCTCAAAACTTGGCAGCACAAAGTAGATTGCCAGGGTAAAAAGAGACAAACCCCCCCTGATAGACACAAAGTTAACTTTGACCTACCTTACTGTATGTGTCTATTAGCCAATAGAAAATTGGTAATCCCTCTGCTAGGTACTCTGAATATACTGGCAATCCCTCTGCTAGCTAATTATACAAATGGTTCCACTGTAGTGAAAATGCACCAACACTACCAGGATTCAATACGCCCCACTTGCGTGGACCCTCTTCTGAGAGTGTTTCTGTTATCAGTGGTGCTGTGTCCATATTGTCCCACATTTCCATCACATCTAGACTTATACAGCAAGATGATCACCTCACTCTTCTCCTTACCTTGTATTTCTAAATTACATTCCTAACCACATCTTAGCCAGATAAAGAACCAAGGCACCTGCAACAAACGTCTAGACAAAAGGGAAACCCTTACCACTGAGCCAAGCACTGTTATTCTTGTGGATTTCAACTACCTATTTATAAAATAGAAAACCTATACTACTACAACTAAATATGTACAACATTTCTTAGATTTTATTGATACTTATGCTGTAAACCAAATAATCTACTCCTTAACCAATGGTTCATGTTTATAAGACCTTGTCATACACAAATATTTCACCATTCTGCTCTTTAACTATGGTTACTGTATCTTATCACTGGATAGGTCTGACCACCGGGCAATAGTTTTCACCACTAGGACCCAACCTAAAATGCCCACGAACACTACCACATTTAGGGACTTAAGTAAGGCTAACTTTTAATAGCTACATAATGACCTAAAGACGTTTAAATGACCCTTCCCCTTGAGAACCAATTAAACATTGCTGTGCATGCAGACCATTTCTATTCTCACTTAAATGCTCACACTGAGACATCATTCCCAATCTGATTCAAATATATTACCAAATTTAGGAACAATCCTCTGTGGTGGAATCCTGGTATAAACAAGTTACATTATAAAATAAAAAAACAGCTCCTCATCCTTGGGATAAATGGAGATCTTACACTCCAAAATTGAACTCAAGTTAAAATTATAGTTATGTACTCACCATAACTCTGCATCTGCGTTGGCTGTTTTCAACCTTCCTCAACTGATGGGTCTCAGTTCTATCCTCAACCACTTAACAGACTTTAGACTCCATAGATTGAGCTCCTCTCCTTACCCATAAGCCCCCATCTACTCCTGAGATACTTCAGACTGAGTTTGCTTTCTACTTAGCTGATCACAACATAAAAAGGGAAATCAGTCAACAGTAATCCCGGAGAATAGAAAGGTGTTTAACAGGAGAAGAATCACTGAAAGAGAACTTTGAAGCCCACACAGCAAAAACTAATAAGGAATATCCCTCACAACATACGAGGAGACAGTGAAAAGGAAAGGGGACTGGTTGGTGCAAAGTTGAGGAAACAGACAGCGTGAAAACAGACAACTCAGATACAGAGTTATGGCAAGTACATAACTATAATATCTGATGTTGCCTTGTTTGTCTGTTCCTCAACTGATGGGGTAGAGTCCCCAGCTAGAGTAATCTTGGGTGACCATCAAGAAAGGATATTTTGGAGTACAGCAGAGCCTAAAGCTGCCCTATTTCTAGATAAGATATCAGATTTGTAATAAGCTATAAAGGTAACCATGTAGCAGCTGCACAGATGTCATCTATAAATGCTTTGGACCAAAAATTGGACGATGTACCCATAGACCTGGTGGATTTTGCTTTAGGATGTTTGGGTAATGACAGGCCTTTGTTACTGTTAAAAAATATAATGCAATCAATCAGCCATCTTGTTAGGGTTACTTTTGGCGCTGCCATGCCTTATTTGGAGTTGAAAAAGGATACGAATATTTGTTCTGATCTCCTTAGGTCTTTAATTCTAAAACAATGAATAAAATGGTCACACAGAAAAAACAATTGGTTAAAAAACACAAAAAGAAAAAACTAGCAAAACTAGACTTCCCACTGTGTGATACTTTAAACCTCTTGTATCAGAGGCAACATGGGATATATGCAAATTACCCTTTAAGGATATCAGGTGTTTCAGCTTAATAGAAATTCTGAATGTCCATGACCTTTTCTTGTAAGTCTATTTATGGACAATTTCAGGCCAATAAAGCCAAACGCTGTAGCTGTGGGTATGTATGCTTCTGCCTTCTTATGGCATCATCAGCACAGCATAAGAGGAATGCTTTACTTTTGGAAACACAGGGTTGTCGTACCCAACTGATATCCATAAACATTAGGGTATCTACAAAATATCCCAACTAACAAATTAAAACAATGAGTAAAAAGATCACACAGGAAAACCAATTGGTTAAAAAACACAAAAAGAAAAAAATCTAGCAAAGCTAGACTTTCCACTGTGTGATACTTTAAACCTCTTGTATCCGAGACAACATGGGATATATGCAAATTAGCCTTTAAGGATATCGGGTGTTTCAGCTAAATGGCAATTCTGAATGTCCATGACTTTTTCTTTCACTTTTAAGTCTATTTATGGACAATTTCAGGCCAATAAAGTCAAACCCTCTAGCTGTGGACATGCATGTTTCTCCTTCTTATGGCATCATCAGCACAGCATAAGAGGAATGTTTGACTTTTGGAAACACATGGTTGTCGTACCCAACTGATATCCATAATTATTAGGGTATCTACAAAACATCCCAAGGTATCACATTAAGGAATCACACAGTGGAAAGTCTAGCTTTGTTAGATTTTTCTCTTTGTGTTTTTTTAACCAGTTGGTTTTCTTGTGTGACCTTTTTACTTATTGTTTTAGTTTGTTAGTTGGGCTATTTTGTAGATACCCTAATGTTTATGGATATCAGTTGGGTACGACAACCTTGTGTTTCCAAAAGTCAAACATTCCTCTTATGCTGTGCTGATGATGCCATAAGAAGGCAGACACATGCATGTCTACAGCTAGAGGGTTTGGCTTTATTGGCCTGAAATTGTTCATAAATAGACTTAAAAGTAAAAGAAAAAGTCATTGACATTAAGAATTGCCATTTAGCTAAAACACCTGATATCCTTAAAGAGTAATTTACATATATCCCATGTTGCCTCTGATACAAGAGGTTTAAAGTATCACACAGTAGAAAGTCAAGCTTTGCTAGAGTTTCCTTTTAGGTCTTTAATTCTTTGAAAGTAAAATATGAACTGTCTATGAACATCCAATAAATGAAGCATGTATTTCCTGTTGTTATAAAAATTTGAAAAGAAGACTGGTATGTTAACTGAATGGTTGTGGTTTGCATCTGACACCACTTTAGATAGAAAAAAAAGAGGAATTAGTCCAAAGGGTTACCCTGTCCATCTGAAAAATCAGGTTAAGTAGCTGAGAAGAAAGTGCCTAGAGTTCAGATACCCATCTTGCGAAGATGGCATCTAGTAAGGGAGGAAGATGGCATCTAGTAAGGGAGTTTTCCAGGATAAGAACTGTATCTATGTCCTTGCTGAAGGTTCAAAGGGAGGCTGAGTAAAAGCTTGAAGGTTAAGTGTAATGTCCCACAGAGGGACAGGGCCCTTAATTGGAGGCTGAAGCAGCATGGTACCCTTAAAGAAAGCTTTGCACAACTTTAAGGAAGCTACAGATGAATGATCCACACCAAAGTGAACATTTGAGATGGCGGCCATTTGCACACTGACAGTTGAATAACTCACTCCATTGTTAAAAATGGAAGCTAAGAAATCAAGAATTGCTGGAATTGGCGGAGAAAAGGGACCTAAATGTTTCTGATGGGCCCAGATAGAAAATCTTTTTCAATTTCTTTTATAAATATTTCTGGTAGAGGCTTTTTGGGATGACATAAGAATGTGGTGAATGGGAAAAGAAAGCCAGGAATTTCTACCCATCACTAGAAGTGGAGAAACCATGATGTCAATTTGAGGCATTCCATGTCCATGTGAGGCAATCCAGACAGGTGAGACAGAAGGTCCTTTATAGCATCCTGCACCCAGGGTGAGTGAACTAGGTGAGACCATAGAAAGGGGGAACCATACTTTGCGAGGCTAGAATGAGGCAATGAGGATAACCTTGCTCTTCTGCTGTAATGCTTTTGGAATAAACTTGGGGATGAGAGGAGTGGGGAGGAAAGGCATATAACAGACTGGAGGGCCAATCGTGAACTAGAGTCAGTGAATCCACTCTGGGGGAATTAGGGCAAAGAACCTGCTGCACTTAGAGAAGCAAAGAGGTCGCAGTATGGTTGACCCCATCAGAGAAATATTATTTCTGCCACTGATTGACTGAGAGACCACTCATGAGGGAGTAAGATGGACCTGCTCAGTTTGTCTATTAGCATGCTGGTTTTCCCCGGAATATGCAATGCCAAGAGAAAGCAGCTAAAAGAAATTTCCCATTCCCAAACTCTCACTACCTCCCAACAAAGTGGGTAAGACCTGGATTTCATCTGTTTGTTGATGTATGTTGTCCATTTGGATTGCAATCATCCCAGGGGGAGAACATCGTGAAATGCCTACAATGCCAGTAGGACTGCTCTCATTTCTAGGGCACTGATGTAAAGATTGGCTTTTGTTTGGGACCACATGCCTTGGACTGTCCTTTCCAAATAATAACCCCCCACCCCAGTTGGGAAGAATCTGTAGTCACTGTGGCCTTGAGAGAGGGGAGAGTGAAAGGACAACCCTGAGAAACTTCCTCTGCATGAATCCACCATGCTATGTGATGTTTGCAAACACTTGTGATGCAAATGGGAGTCTTCAGTGGCTGATATCTTATTGACCACTATACCACTACAGTACACTGTAGTATCTTATGTGAAAGCATGGCAAGGGAACCAGTACTACGGAGGCTGCCACTGAACACAGTAGTTGTAGGATTAATTTGGCTGCAGGTGAACGAACAGTAAGGATGTGTAATGCCCATTTCCTTAAATTATCCAATCTTGTTTGTGGTAGGTTTGTCACTTGTTTTCCTGTATCTAGATGGGCTCTGATGAACTCCAAAGTTTGCATAGAGTATAGCTGAGACTTACAGAGAGATTTACAGAAATGCCAAGCTGGAGACAGAGATGGAGCAAGTAATCCCTGACGAATTAGTAGAGGCTTGTTGGAAGCAGAATGGAGCCAGTTGTCTAGATATGGAAACACACAGAATACTTGCAGTCTCAAGTGAGCTACAACCACTGCCATGCCCTTGGTGAACACCCTGAGAGATGTGATGAGATCAAAGGGCAGTGCTCTGAATTGATAGTGACTGGCTCTCCTGAACTGCCTGTGTATTTTGGGATCCACATCTACTACATCGACAACTAAGAAGATCGACAGCCACTTCCCCAACACGAAAACACCGACACATAAATAATCTAAACTGCAAATCACGGACATTTAACAGGTAACGGGTTTAAATTTCATAATCATGCCTACCATAAGGACTTAGTAATACAATGATCGTAACACATGCATAACACTGCCACACTTACTAAAACATGGTAGGCATGATTAGCGAAATTTAAACCCGTTACCTGTTAAATGTCCGTGATTTGCAGTTTCGATTATTTATGTGTCGGTGTTTTCGTGTCGGGGAAGTGGCTGTCGATCTTCTTAGTTGTCGATGTAGTAATCTGGATCCGTATTTTGATATGATAGTAGGCATCCTGAATGTTTATAGAGCTCATCCAATCATCCTTCCTTAAAAGATGCAGGATGGACTGAACTGTGACCATCTGGAACTTCGAGTGTTTCATGAACAGATTTAGATGGCTGGGATTCAAAATTGGTCTTAGGTCCCAGGTCTTTTTGGGCACTAAAAAGAATCTTGAGTAAGTTCCAGATTCTTGCTGGTCTGGTGAGACCAGCTGAATGTATCTTTTCTCCAGCAGCTTTTGTATTTCTGCAGCTACTGCTTTCCGCTGACTGGGTGGAATGTATGGAATTATTTTTTTGTGCTTTAGGGAAAAAGGCATGTAGTAATCTCTAGATATAATGTTCTGTACCCAAGAATCTTTGGTAATGGCTATCCAGGCTTTTGGGTGCAGGGAAAGTCCCCTCCCTCACTGACACCAGAGTGCAGCAGTCAGGTAACCCATCAGAAATGCTGGTAGAGCTTCTCCAATAAAGAAGCTCTGAGGGTCTAGTGTCGGTTGCCACCACAGCCATGAAGGTGGTGTCTCCTATTAGAATTCCCCCCTCTCTGTCGTGAAGGAATCTTCCTTTATAGGAATCTTGGGAAGAACCTTGCAACTTTCTGAACTACAGTTTTCTTCCACCTCTCTGGTTCCGGGAAAAGGTCCTCTGAGGGGTATAAAAATGGATTCCCATGGCCAAAAGGGTCATCTTGCTTGCTCCTGGAGAGAGTTTTTTCACTTTAAGCCAAACAAGGTGGATCCATCAAAGGGGCAAAAAGACTTGAAGGCTCTGCAAAATCACATAAGCACATCCAGGCATGCCTTCCAATGGTTAAACCTGAAACTGAACCTGCCACTCTAGCAGTTCCCTCTGAGGCATGAGAGATTAATCTCATGGAAGCACAGAAATCCTATGCAAGCACATTAATAAACTGCATAGAAGCACCAGGAAGAAATACAGAACAAACTCAAAAAACAAGCCACTTTAGTGATATCAAAACATCAACACACTGTATAACAGAAGGAAGAAAATCATGGAAAAAATTAGGAGGCACAGCACCCAGCAGGATAAAAGCACTCTCAAATTAAACAAACAACTCAGAGGACAAAAAGTCTACCAAGGCCAAATTTAAGGTAAATTTGCTTCCCAGGCCATGGACAATCACAAGGCATTCTTTAGCTATCTCTGCAACCTCAAAGGCAGTACACAATTGTGTGCAGAGCTCATTGTAAATGGAGCCACCTGTACTGAGCCAGAATATATAGTAAACCTCCTGACTGAAAAATTCAGCTCCAACTTTACCCATCTCTCCCCGCAACCTTCCCTCAGGAAATATCATCAAATATAACTCCCCCTACTATAACTAGGAAACATATCCTTAATGCTCTCTCTAAGGCCAAGAGACTGCATCAATGGACTCAGACAGTATCCCAGGATGCCTTCAAAATAGCATGAAACATGATCTATGAGGCCTCTGGAGCTGCTATTTAGCTGTAGCCTCCAAACAGGCTTTGTGCATCATGAATGGAGAACAGCAGTAGTCATCCCTCTGCACAAAGCTGGGCCATCTACAGACTCTGAAAACTAAAGACTCATAAGTCTCACTAGTCTCACGGAAAGAAATATTATGGAAATGATCAATAATGACACAGCAAACCTCCAGACACTGAACCCAATTAAATTTGGTTTCATCAAGGGCAAGTCATGCCTACTCAGCCTGGTGGAATTCTTTGAGAAGGTCAACAGAGCAATGAATGAGAACAAAATGATTCACACTGCATACCTTGACCTGGCCAATGCATTTGACACAATCCCCAACTTATGCATTCTTGACAAACTTAACTGGTTAGGTACATACCATTATGTCACCCACTGGATAGCCAGCTGGTTCCCAGACAGGACCCAGGAATTTAAAACTGGAGAGTCCACCTCTACAAAAAGGCCACTCACAAGCAGAGCCCCTCAGGGATTGGTCCCGGAACCACTCCATTTTGGCATTTGCTTCTCTGAAGTCAAGGCCAACATCAATGGCCTTTGGCTGACTAAATTTGCACATGATTGTAAATTAAGAGCTGTCACTGAATCAGCCACCAACACAAATGTTCTCCAGGAAGGACTGACACAGAAAAACAACTGGTGCCAGAGCCATGTACTAAACCTAAATGCCAATAAATGCATAATAGTATCCTTTACAAAGTCGTCCACCCCTGGCAACTATCACACTGACAACACACCCCTAAGAGTTGACCAAGGGACTTGGGGACACACACAGACAGAAATTTAGCCTTTGACCATCACAACTTATAAACAAAGTTATGGCATCTTAGTCCAATGTTCCACTGTATCTGGCATTCATCAGACCCATCACTGAGTATAATGGCCCCTTTGGTATGTACCTAGCCAGGCATATCCAATAACTGGAATGTCCACAGAGGTTCCTCACTAATAGAATACAGAGTGTAAGTAACATGTCCTATGAAGACAGCCTCAAGTACCTATCCCTCTATTCAGTCTCCTACAGGCCCTTTAGATGATATCTATGCCTGGCACACAGGGAATTGTCAGACCCCACTCTGACAGACCTCCTGCATATCCTAAAAACAAACAGCACTAGAATTATCCATTCAAAATACTTAAACCTTGCGCAGAACCTGCCAGAGAGACCGGTATGTAACTCAGAGGCTACTCAGTCTCTGGAGCAGGCTCCTCATCCATGTGAAGCAGAGTTCCTCCCTAACCCAATTCAAGTATGACCTGGATAATAGGACGGGAACAGGAAATTAATTCTTGGTTTAGCACCTATGTCGCTCATAGACACAGGCAGTCTGTAAATGTTTCATCTCCCAAGCCACTGTTTACACTTATCAAGTGTACCAGAACTTGTCAGAGTTTCAGAATGCATGGCGAGGCTTATAAAGGTCCTTGTGGTCATTAGCCTAGTATACACCTATGATCCTATTTAAACCAAAGCCATGCCCGAATCCTAGAACCCAAGTGCAAGGGTCAGAAAGACAGCTGATGCTACAGGTACCAACAGTGAAACCATCATCACCAATGGCAGCATCACTAAGGAAGAACTGAGCCTTGTTTGTATCAGGGTCTTTTGATAACTACAGGATCTCAATAAAGCTGGTGCCAGAACTGTGCCCATTGAGGAGAGTGGCAGTCAGGTGAAGAGGCTAACAACATCCATATCTAGCTCAGGATGAAAGGAAGATGGTATGAGACTCAAACACAACTACACCTGTCACATGGTATTCAATAGCTTGATGTAATCAATGGCTGGAGAAACAAACCTATGGGAAGAAATAGAGTGAAAAGATCTGGCAGAAGAGGTCCAAGAGAGGGAAACCATGGGAAAGTACAGCACTAAGACAGAAGAAGCACTACCTCTTCTAAAGGACTCAGAGAAGTTTTATGAAGTCAGTCTCCTGTTATGTGGCATGCCAATTTAATGATAGCAGACTTGACAAAAGATTCCATTTCCTCCCTTCTGAGAACCATAGATGTACGTGGAAAAGAAAATTCCCCTGGAAAAAAATAGTCTTCTTTCCTGTTTGGTTTACCTCTAGGTATGGAAGACTCTTTGGGGAGTGCAGAGATAGGGGGCTACTGGGTATTGTCTCTATGCAATAACCATCAAAAATAAGTTTATTCCTACTGGCAGTTAGAGTCCCCTTATCAAAACAGGCACAGACATTGCAGTCCTCCCTTCAAGTGACTTGCAACCAAACTTCTAGCATATTTCACATCTGTCCTGCAGAGCCAACTTATGACCCCAGAATTCACAGTTTTAAAACCTGCAGCCACAGCCATAACTATAAAAAGAAAGCCAAAAATACCATGGAAGCAAAGCCACTGGTTGTTACTGTGATAAAATGTGAAGGCTACCAGCTTAGCTAGATAGAATTTTGTAAATAATTCTAGGTCATTGTAAATATTAATATGATCCGCAGGCTTGTTTTACAAATGTAAGAAAACTGTTATATGCTGAGCTTCAAAAATGTAACCACAGTGCATCCTGCTGGAAGAAAGCATAAATGTGTATAACCTATAATATGCAATGTATGTTTTCATGGTAGAAAACCGGGACATATAGAGTGAACTTGCAAACTCTAAAAAAATAAACTGATAAAATTTTACGACTGTGTATGATCTAAGATCTAAGAGCTAAGAGACAGGATGTCTGGGCTAGGAGCTTCTTTCTATTGTCTTAAGACAGAGATAATTACTAGGTTTCACATGTAAAGTGTCTGGGAAACGTAAGCAGAAGTGACAAGAATGATTTAATCTGAAATGACTCGGCAGTAATGTGTCATCAATTTAAGAACTATCTCAAAAGAAAGAGACTGCATTTTGTATTTTGTTCTGAAGCTGACAACTTGCCAGCACTTTGCCTTGCTCTGTAAGTAAGTTATTTAGAACAGTGATTTCTCTTACAGATAGATAGAAATACAGTAAGATTAGTCTAGCTGTTTTCTATATTTATGTCAGGTTGTCCTACAATGTTGTTTTAAAGTATTCATGTGATTTCTGAACTCTCTAGTGTCACTGTGTTGAATTAATGAGTATTGTCTTGTGTTTTTATTATTACATATTTTTAAACCTTTTAAATGTGGCTGCTTTATGTATCGATAATTTAAGCTCTTAGAGTGCTTGCATGTATTTGGTGATACTGTACATGCTACTCTAATAACCTTGCTGTTCGTTACACTTACCATTTGGATAATAACATAGCACAGTATAATTGGACGCCCTTTGGTAAGGGCCTTTATAGTAGCTGATAAGGGTGGTTGGTGGCAGGTGGTACTACCATATAGTCTGGGAAGAAGGGGGCATAGCTGGAGAACCTGTGCCAGCCTTCCTCAGGAGTGTTTGTGTGTTTGTATATAACTCAAATCTCAAAGTGTTCATGTGCCAGCTACTTGGGCAGGGACATGAAGCACTGGTTGGACAGAGAGGGTGCTGGAGGTTTTTTCCTTGATCACTCGGCTGAGATCTGAACCCTATAGCTGTGCCAGTGGGCAATCTTATTAGCGATCTGGAGAGAAAGGGAGAAACCAGCCACAGACTGACTGTGATCTCTGTGTGCTCCTAAGGAAAATTGTACTTTACTGTATGTTTTATTATTATTAACCTCTGAATGTGAATGCCTCTCACTAGTGCTAGTGGTGAGGATTGAGGCTCCTTGACTACTGGGTCAGTACATGGGTGTCACATATTAATTGTTTGGCAGTGGTAGGATATCCACATCAAACATTAATTGTTTGATACTGGTGAGTTAGCCACGTCACATATTAAATGGCTTGTAGTGGTGGGGATAGTGAATTCCTGTAGCTTGTATACAATGATCACTGAAGATTTTTTTGTACTCTAAATCAGTCACGCAGTGAACATTCAAAGTTCAGATCACAACTGTTTTATTTCTTTTGTTAGCTTAGTCAGGGAGAGCAGGCAAGCATGACAGCAGAGGAGTATGGCTAGCTGACAAGGAGCTAATTGGCTGAGATGTGCCAGGCTAAAGGACTGCTGCATGGAAATCTGACTAAAGCAGACATGATTGCAGCTTTAGTCACAGCTGCATCTCAGACTAGCAACCCAGAGAACGATCAGACTGGCCATGAAGATGTACAACACTTAGAGAATGGACAGCCCAACCTTTCTACAGAGGACTTCAAAATCTCTCTGGAGCTACACAGACTTGAGTTGGAGGCCAAGCATTTGGAAAAAAAAGGAATATGAGAAACTGCAATGTTTGCAGGCTGAGGAGAATGAGAAACTGCTACACCTGGAAGCTGAGGAGAAGGAGAGGCAGAGGCAACATGAAAAGGAGATGCTGACTCTTTGCCAAAGTCATGGAGGTAATGGGAAAGGGAGTAACCGGACCCCAGAAGCACAAAAGGTCAGTACATTTATTCCACAATTTACAGAGGGTGATTTTGATGGTTTCATTCATATGTTTGAGAGGGTATGTAAACAGTATAATGTGACCAAGGGCTCTGGGTACGGTTTCTGACCCCCTTACTCCATGGTAAAGCTGCAAATGTCCTGTCCAAACTATCTGATGTTGACTTTTTAAACTATAAAGTTGTAAAGAACTGTTTGCTAGAATTTTTTAAGCTAACACCTGAAGCTTACAGGAAAAGATTTGTGAGCACAGACGTAAGGGAGATGAAAGTGTGTGTGAATATGTTGCTGAACTGAGCAGTTATTTTCATAGGTGGGTGAGTGGATGTCAGGTCACCACTTTTGAAGGGTTGGCAGACCTTTGGTGAGGGAACAAGCCCTTAGCACTTTGCTTGGGGACATGAGGATCTGGTTAGCTGATAGACAATGCTCTACTGCAGATGAGTTGGGGAAGAAGGGAGACCTATACCTAGCAAGCAGTGCATTCCTGCAAAGGAAAGGGACACCAAGTGCTGCTCATGGGTCTAAGGGAACCCATGGTGGGCAGCTCAGACTGCCCAACAGAATCTGCCAATAGCAGGGAAAGCCACTAGTCCAGGTACCCATCCAGGACCTAGGGTTAAATGTTTTGAATGCAACCAGTGGGGCCATGTGGCATATAAATGTCCACAGAGGCAAGGTGAGGAACAAAAGGTGAGAGACCAGTAAGTGGGAATGACAAAATGCCAACAGTACGTTGTCTTGAGACAACATGGGTACCAAACTACCACAAGAGGTTATATCCTATCTTAGTGAATGGCAAAGAGACCATTGCTAAGAGAGACACAGCCTCTGACATAACCATTGTGAAGCCTGCAGTGCTTACAGAGGAGCACTACTTGCCTGGGCAGTCCACTCCAGTCAAGAGTTTTGGAGGGACTCCATTCCAAATACTTTTGGCTAGGGTTCACCTTGACTGGGAGGGTGGGAAAGGAAGCCAGCAAGTAGGTGTGTTTGAGGATATCCCTGCAGATGTCCTGATAGGGAATTATTTTGATAATGCAGTACCATGTGCTCATGCAGTTAGGCTTGGAGACACGCTTGTGGGTCTGGTAGCCTGGAAAGACCAAGACAGACTGCACCCTTGCAGCCAGGACTGGTGAGGTGGTTACTTCAGGGATGGAGCTACCCTGCAGCAGTGAAACTGAATGTGAACCACAGCTACTGGTGGGTACTGATGTTTCCTTGGACAGAGTAACTGCAAGGGCAGATTTGAGTAGTAGTACCCAGGCTGACAGTGTGTCACCGCTGTCCGGGGATGCCAGACTTCCTGTGGAAGGGGAGCTGGGAAGGGTTGTAAAGGGAGACCTGAGACAGGCACAGCTCTCAGACCCGACATTACAAGGCCTGAGGCAGGTAGCTAGTGAGGCACCTGATTCTCAAGGGAAGGGGGCAGCCATACACTGGGACAAAGGGTTACAGTATAGAGAGTGAACCCCTGAGGGAGGGGTAGAAGGTGAGAGAATACAGCAGTTGGCAATGCCTAGAGCCTACCATCTGTCACTTCTAGCCATAGCCCATGACATTCCCTTTGCAGGTCATATGGGCATAAAACTTACAAAGAGACGTATTATGCAGATTTCCAGAGATGTATCAGGGTACTGCAGGACCTGTGAGCAATGCCAAAAGGTAGGCAGGGCAGCAGACAAGGTGAAAGCTCCTTTGACGCCTTTGCCTGTGATTTGAGGAGCCATTTTAGAGGGTAGCTATGGATATTGTAGTACCCCAAGTTCCACAGGGAAAAGTATATCCTAATGGTAGTAGATTACGCTACAAGATACCCTGAGGCAGTGGCTTTGTCCTCCATTGAGGCAGAAAAGGTGGCAAATGCTTTGTTATTGATTTTCAGCAGGGTAGGTTTCCCAAAAGAAATACTGACTGACAGAGGTGCCAATCTCATGTCGCACCTGCTGGCTTGTCTGTGGAAGTACTGTGGGGTGAAGCACTTAAAGACCACTCCCTAACATCCTCAGACTAATGGTCTTGTTGAGAGGTTAAACTCTACACTCAAGTCCATGCTACAGGCATTTGGAGACCAATTTAAGAGGGAGTAGGACAAATATTTGCCACAAATATTTTACACCTCAATACCCTATGTAGAAGGGATTGAATGGGTTTCAGCTAAAATGAGAAAAATTGGAGCCCCCCCCCCAAGATGAAATTAACCTCATAGAAGAATTACCAGACATTATTCTTACATGTAACTTTATTTCCTTTGATAAGGAAATTTATCTACAAAAAATAGGGGTGGCAATGGACTCACCCTGTGGCGTGAGTTTTGCGAACCTGGAACTGGCTTATTGGGAAAGTGAACTTATATTTAAGAATAGTAAAATTAAAACTCAGTTACATTACTACACCCGATTTTTGGATGATATTTTTATCATCCTAAGGGGCAACGAAAATGCGGCTACAGAATTATTGCACTACTTTAATAATACCACAATACACTTTACAAGTAATTTTGATACAAAGATTATAACATACTTAGATGTCAAACGTAAGAAAGAAAGAAGTCAGTTGGGATATATAGCAAAGATCCATAGGAAAAAACATATTCCAACACATATTTGCACTTTACCAGCTCACACCATTACCAGCAAATAAAGTCCATTGTAAAAGGGCGGTAAGTTATGGCAGCAAGAATGGTATCGTTAGAAAATGATTTGTTGGAAGAATGTGAGAACATAAGACATGTTTCTGAAAAGAGGCTATCCAAACCAACTAATCCTAGAACTGACTATGGAAGTTCAAAGTAAAAGAAGTAATGGGACATATAAACCAATCCTTAATGGAAGAATTAGGCAAGAAAGACTGGTCAGTAGTGTCAACTCAAACTTAATTGAATTAAATAACATGAACCAACCTATTACACCTAACATAACAGACAATCAAAGATTTAGGTTGAGTTTTATAACCACTTTTAGTTCAGATGCCTTGGAGGTCAAAAAAGTTATTATCAAATACTGAAACCTCCTAAGCACTGACAGAGAAATAGTGAACAAGACAGGTGATTTCCCTACAGTAATTTTCAGAAGAGGTGATTTCCCTACAGTAATTTTCAGAAGACGGTTAAATTTAAAAAAAACAACTAGAGAGACCAGTACCTTACCTAATACGAAACCCTGGAATGTATAAGTATGAAATGTGCAACTATTGCAAATTTATGGAAACAGGTCATAAATTTTGTATTAGAAACATTAATTATTGTCCACAAGGAAAGTTTAACTGTAACTCAAAGATGATTGTTTATATGGCTCAGTGTCAATTGTGCCCTGCCTTCTACACTGGAAAGACCGACAGGAAGTTTAGGGAACGTACTGCATCAACAAAAATAAGACAGAAAATGCATTGGCTAGACACATTACAAACTTTCCTATGCAGCAGTTTAAATTTAGAGCTATAGATCAAGTGTCTTCGGACACTGGAGGGGGCCCAAGTTCAATTCTCTTGGAGAAATTAGAATTAATGTGGTAACTCCGAGTTAATGCCAGTCAACATCCAGGTCTAAATGAAGCATGCTCAGTACTATGTTACCTGAAGTTGAAAAGCTTAACTAGACAAGTAGAACTTAGAGGAATGTATTAGTATATTAGTTAAGAACAAGACATAGTATATATCTAATATTTACACCTTTGCTTATTCTGATTATTATTTTGTTTCTTATTTCCAATTTTATGTTGATTATAATATTTTAGGGTCAGTTAGTTGGTGCTGTCAAGTGTTTAGAACAATATTCATATTGTCAAGACAACAACTATTTTCAGATTTTTTACAGCTTCACTACCTACAAAAGTCACAAAAGACAGGAAAGGGTTAACAGGTTTTAATGAAGTATGCTAATTGTTTGAACACATGATTATGTTGTATTTAAACAGTGTAAATGTTCAATTATTTTATCTGAATAAGTTTGAGTTATTATAGTGAACGGAAAGCGCTTCATGTTTATTGTTTTTTAGCAAATAAATCTGTGAAATGAGAATCGAAGAATGTTTCTTTAGTTGTTGTTGCTGTTTTCATGCATAATTTAAGGTCCTAAAGTACTTGCATGTATTTGGTGATACTGTACAAGCCAGTCAAACAGTCTTGCTGTTCATCGCACTTACCATTTGGATAATAATAATATTGCACAGTAGAATTGGACACCCTTTGTTAAGGGCCTTTATAGTAGCTGATAAGGGTGGTTGGTGGCAGGTGGTACTACAGTATAGTCTGGGCAGAAGGGGGCATAGCTGGAGAACCACAGGCCTAAAGCAGATGCCCTATGCTGACCGTCTAAAAAAACTCCAGCTATACTCTGTCACATATCGTCTACTCAGAGGCGATCTTTGCTTAACATACAAGACCTTTGCTTAACATACAAGGCCATGTCAAACCCAGAGCTGTCGGACATGACTTTTGCTTAACATACAAGGCCATGTCAAACCCAGAGCTGTTGGACATGCTACACTTAAAGAAATCCCAATCCCTCAGAGCCACACACTCCAGGGATCTAAACCTTGTCATCACAATGAACAAAACATGCTGGAGGGATAGGTTCCTGACCCAGAGACTCCCCAGATTCTGGAATAGACTGCCCATACATGTCAAGCAGAGCGCCTCTTTGGCCCTCTTCAAAAGGAACCTTGACGATTGGATGGGAAATAGGAAATTCACCCCAGGGATCAAGTCAGTCACCCTGCTAGACAGGGGTCTAGGGAAGTAAATATTGTGGGAAGAAATAAACAGGGAATTGTTATGGCTAGGCTTGTATAGGCCCTAAGGCCGATAGCCTAGTACCAACCTATGAACCTGTGCCAGCCTTCCCCAGGAGTGTCTATGTGTTTGCATATAACTGAAATCTCAAAGTGTGTGTGTGTCAGCTACTTGGGCAGGGACACGAACCACTGGATGGACAGAGGCTGCTGGACATTTGGCTTGGCCACTCGGCTGAGATCTGAACTCTATAGCTGTGCCAGTGGGGAGTCTTATTGGGGATCTGGAGAGAAAGGAAGAAACCAGCCCCAGGCTGACTGTAATCTCTGTAAGCTCTTAAGGGAAATTGTACTTCACTGTGTGTGTAGTTGTTATCCTCCCAATGTGGACGCCCCTTACTGGTGCTAGTAGTGAGGATTGAGGCTCCTTGATTATTGGGCCAGTGCATGGGCATCACAGTTACCATAGCAAAACAAAAGTTACTGCACCCAAATAGAACTAATCCCCCTTTCTTTTTCTCCCTTGCTGGTGGAACAGGTTCATACCTCAATGTATTCCTAGCCTATGGAACAAGTTACCACTACAGGTCCAGCAAAGTACTATTTAATTTGCCTTTAAGGCTAGTCTTGATGGGTGGATGGGTAAACACACATTTACACCAAGGATATCATGGGCAGTCCTGTTAGATCTGGCATGTGGGCACTGTTAAGTACAAATGAAAGGTGACAAAAACTTTTTAAGTATGTCTACTTAAAGGTGTATATGGCTAGGTCTCTTATGATCCCTGTGATTACTTGCCTAGTACTGTTTCAATGCTGTCCCTCTAGTTATTTTATTTTAGATAACTTACCAGAAAGATAAGCAGGGAAGTGAAAACTGGTGAGAGGAAAAAATAAACTGAAATAAAAATGGAAATCGCTGACCAAAAGATATCAGACACACAAACAAGTAGGGTTCATGGTAAGATGAGAACCTGGACTCAACGCATCTCTAGGAATCGCCAGTACAAACAATGAATAGCTAAATAAGCCTGAGGCCATCTTAATCCTGTCGATGTAATGAGTGGGAAGCAGGATCTGGCATAAAGTGGTAATCAGCCGAGTATTACAGGAAGAGAAGAAAAGTTGAAGTCTTGGAAAGTTTTAATGGTGTGCCAAACAAACTAACAGCTGGTGTTTCTATTGTGGTTGGGGAAGATGAACCCACTATGTCAGATTTATGTATTACGTTTTCAAAAAAAATATACGCCCTACCACCTTCCTGGTAAAATCTAGTGCAAGTTAGCAAAAAAAATACAATAAAAAAAAATAAATAAAAGGAATGTAGCAATAACGTCACAAATTAAGTAAGAATTTTGAACAGAGAGCTTGGTATTGACTTTTTTGTACCTCTTCTTTGTTTTCAGTATTTGCCATTTTATATCACAACACTGACCATACTTACCAAAGTAATTGACCAGAACTCCTCCCAACGTAGCTCCGCAGCCCCTCCCTAGACCAAGATGAAGGCCCTGGAGGATCCCCTGAGCTGACGTTCTTAATTCTAGAGGTACAGCAGCACTTAGGTACGAAATGCATGCAGCCCACACTGATGCATGAGTTACTCCTGAAAAACAAAAGGGAAAGAAAGAATGAAAAACAATGGCATTTTTTTCACAGTATGATTACAGTACAACTTGATTTTCCATCTACAGCAACTAGAGGAAAGTTAAATGAAAAATCAACATAAAAATGTGAACCTCGACACTACTATAATACTAGTATATTAATTACTATAACTTAGTACAAGGCAAAATCTAGTTTTATTTTGTGTCAGGTAATAAGTGTAAATAATGTCAATTACAGTTAATGTGGTTAAATTATGGACAGATTTTTTGACATCCTTTTACACAAGGTCAAGTGAACAAAAAGGGATACGTGACACACAGTACAGCCTAAGAGGAACAAGGAGGAGTGCGGGCCTACTTGCTAATCAGAATTATATACATGCGTGTGTACACACACAAACACACACACACACTCCTGAGGCAACTGCATACTTTATCTTCTTTTTAATTCTGTGTAAATCCAGTGCAGTTTGTCAGCATGTGTTTAAGGTAATAAATTGTGTAAGAGTCATTTTCTGGGTAGGATATTTATGTACGTCTGAGCACCAAGATATTCAATACATACTGTAACTAAAAGGGTAAACGGTCATTTCACTGGAAATGTCATTACCCACAGATTAAGACTTGTGCTTTGTAAATCCAACCCACCTTGCAACTTTTCCACATTGCAAATTAACTTGTTTTTCCAGGCATACTACATATAACGTTCAGCCTGGTAAGTGTAGGACACAGCTTTTTGCTCTCTCCACTTATGGAACAAAAATATGCCCTTTCTGTGGACCTTTACACTGTGTTAGTATGACTCATCTGTGTTTGAGAAACTTGTGTAAAAAATAATTATTGCCGGGACCCTCAAGAGTCTCTGAAACTTCTAAGTTTGCATCTGTGTTAACTTCAAATAACATAGGCTTACTGTTAAAGAGTGTAAAGCAAAGTCCTGTAATTTTTAAGAAAAATCCTGGGTCTTTTCTGTACAAATTCATGTTTGACTTGCACCATTGCTAGGATAAAACTACTGGCAACTTACCCTTCTACCAACATGCCCCCAAACTCCTTCTTTAGAAGTTTTTATTTCACCAAGAAGGTTCTGCAGTTAATGCCATGCTCTCTTGAAATAGAAATAAAGCATTAACATTTCCCTCAGCAAAAAAAATAAACTCAAAGCCATAGAAAGGGTGGGGTGAAGGGGGCTGTTGCTCAGAGCACAAGCTGTTAGGTAGCGCAGTCAGCACTGCAGAAGTGGTGCTGAGCAGTCCCTCCACGCGATCTACACCATCAGTTAAGCAGCTCTAATCATAGTCATTGCTTTGGTGTTAGGAACTGTAACAAAGAGCTAGTACAAGTGGTTACTACAGTTTAAGGAAGGTGTTTCACTGAGTTTAGCAAAGAGCTATTATTATTATTATTTCAATATAAATGGCAGTCAGTCAGTGAGCTATAACAAGGAGCTGTTTATATTTATTTATTATTATTATCATTATTATTTTTTTTACCCTCAACTTTAGGTAGAAATTATTTCTTTGAACCTCAACTTTAAACTAAGTGAAGCACCAAATGGGGGCACAGCTCAGAGTGCTAACTTACTTTGTTACAGCTCTCAGTTAACCACCGCCCTTTCTAAAAAAAAAAATTCAGTTTCCAGCATACTTCATCAATACAAACCATTTCACCTGCTCACATTCATATCTTCTGTGCTGCTAGTCAAACTCAGTGCATAAAGTTACCGGGGCATTTATTTCTGTTTTCATTCTGTTATTGCATACCTAACACTGTACTTAGTGCGTTTCTCCAACAAACCCAACTACTGAACTTGTTTCACTTTGTTCAAACAAGCTAAATAACCACTAAAGCCATATCACATTAACTGTTTCTCAGTAAAATCCAAACGGTGATACAATATACCTTTAAAGTATGTATACAGTGGACTTCAGGTATGGTATCAACAGTGATCCAGAAACCGATCGACAGAGGAATGAGGGAAAAGAGCAGTTATGGAAGGCACTTAGCACAGCATAGATATTTTACATAAAATAAAATTGTCAGGTATTGCTTTCCAATAACATTGTTAAGCAGCACTCTTGGTCATTTAAGACACTACTGAAAGCCAAGTGATTGTGATATTCTCCCTCTGTCTCCAAGGGCCTCTCACTCCACAGGTAACACACACAAAGAACAACTTTCAAACAGATACGTACAACAATTGTGTTGAACAGCGATCAACAACAAATAGATCATGCAAAGCAGGGAAACCCATATGCCACATCAGCACCGATTTATTACATACTTGTATGGAAAACAGAATAAACTAGGAGAATAATAAAATATTTCAGGGCTCCCCCCAGTTTACACATCAAACTAAAAAATGTGTTGACTCCAAAATGAAAATTTCCACACAATGCACGTCTCCTGAGACAGCAAGGGCAGCACTGGACTGGTTTAACAGCACAGACATTTCTGAAAATGATCACGCACATTAAACTTTCTTAGACAATGGGCAAACTGTACATCATTACCCTGACTGGGGAACGAATGTTCTCCAGCAGGGTACTAATATACCAGTAATGCCCAGTGAAAAACATGTCCGTCACTTCACAGCAGCATATCAAGCCGCAGTGGATCTTGGACTGAGAAAACGGAACAACCACCATTATTTTATGCTCGCTAAGCAGTGTTTTTGCTATTTAGTGAGTGTATAATATAAAAAAGGAAGACATCAACAAAAAAAGGTGTGTGTGTGAGTGTATGCATGCATGTCAGTGAGTGAGTGAGCCATTATTTTACACTTGCTAAGCAGCACTTTTGCTGTTTAGTGAGTATAAAACAAAAAAGAAAAAAAATTTAAATAAAGTGTGTGCATGTGTGATAGTGTATGCGAGTAAGAGAGAGAGAGAGAGAGAGCGATCGATCGAGTGGAACAAAAGTATGTTTATGTCTACATGTGTGCATGAATGCTTGCATGAAAGCAGAGACTGTGTGTGTGTGTGTGTGTGTGTGTGTGTGTGTGTGTGTGTGTGTGTGTGTGTGTGTGTGTGTGTGTGAGAGAAACCAAGAGTAATGTGTGAGTGACTGTGTGCATGAAAGCAGAGGAGACTGTGTGTGTGTGTGTGTGTGTGTGTGTGTGTGTGTGTGTGTGTGTGTGTGTGTGTGTGTGTGTGTGTGAGGGAGATTGAGAGAGAGAGCGGTCTTGTTTGAGTGAATGCATGAATGAAAGTAGAGAAGACGGGGTGTGTGTGTGTGTGTGTGTGTGTGTGTGTGTGTGTGTGTGTGTGTGTGTGTGTGTGTGTGAGTGAGTGAGAGCTATCTTGTGTAAGTTAACATGTGCATGAAAGCAGAGGACACTGTGTGTATATGTATGTGTGTGAAATCAGAAGAGACTGTGTATGTGTATGGGAGAGAAAATGGGCTGTATGTAAAATTGTTGTGTTTCACTTGCTTATTATTTTTTATATGTTTGATGTAAAATGCTTCCTCCACCACCATTAACATATACTACAGCAAGTTTGACACATTAGGCAGAGGAACTATTTTACATTAAAACCATATACAAAAACAACATAGTACTTCAAAAAATAAATAAGCAAGTACAACACAACAATTTTACAGACAGCCCATTCTCTAAGTGCAAGAATGCCCTCAAGGGTGTGTGTTAATGTGTAATTAATGCCCTTCCAGGGGTGTAGAGGCCCTCCGCCCCAGGGCAGGTGTTAATTACACATGAACACACACCCTGGACACCATTATTGCTTGCTTGGCACGTTTTGAAAACAACAGAATTACTGACACAACCCAGTATTATTTCTAACCAATAAAAGCATACCTAAGAAAATACATCACCGATCAGCAACAGAGGTCAATGACTGCACTTTACCAGTACATGGGTGCAGGGACAGCTTCCTGCTTCAATCATCTCAGCCAATAGTAAATAAGGCACAGGATACATGCTGGTTGTAGAACTTGAAAACAGGGCAAAAACAAAGTAACATTTTACAGTGTGCAATAAGCTCAATAAAAAGAAAAAAATGAATATCTGCAGCACATGGAGAATACTACAAAGCTGCATGCTGCAACTGCTGTTTCAATGCATTGATTTTCTACATATGATGTTTGTATATTCAAATTATTTTTTAATTTTGATATTATTATATTACAGTTTGTTGTATTTTAAACTTTGTTTTACTGCTAAGTTTTTTTTTTAAGCCTTAAGAGTTGTTGGCTACAGTCAGGAAACACTTCTTTTGCATTGTTTCAGCTACATATTGTACTTATTTTACTGCCTGCACTTTAACAAAGTTGTTGTTCTTCTTTCGGCTTTTCCCGGTTAGGGGTCACCACAGCGGATCACCTGTCCGTTCATGATTGGCAGAGGAATTTTACAGTGTTGAGTTGCCAGCCCGGCGCCCAACCTTCCATGGAAGGCACACACTCACACCTAGAGTGTCCAATCCACCTACAGCATGTCTTTGGGATGTGGGAGGAAACCGGAGCACCTGGAGGAAACCCACGCGACCACAGGGAGGACATGCAGACTCCGCACAGAAGGCACCCCAGCCGATCGAACCAGAGAACCTCTTGCTGTGAGGCGACATCGCTGACCGCTGCACCACCGTGGCCGCCCCTACTTTAACAAAGTTGTTATTGTGTTTAAATTACCTGTTTAACTGCTGTAGGCTACACACTCAAGTGTGACAGCCATTTCTGTACATTTAAAGTGTTTTTTTTAATTGTATATGCATTATTTTCTGAAAAAAAACTAAAAAACAAAAAATATATACTTGTTTTCCCACCTTTCCAAGCTAGTATAGTCCAGTTTTCAGGTTAGAGCTGAATTCAGGGCTGTGTTACAAGTTTCTGTGTTTGCCCATACCTTACTTAAATAGAAGGACATTTCTCTGTTCACCTGTGAGGGAGGAGAGCTTTGAGCAGCCTATCTGTCCCTGGAGGAGTGGTTTCAGCCCAGAAATTAGTAGTTTATTTGCCATTTTGGGCTAATTTATATCTCTTTCATTTCTCTACTATAAAACCAGCATTTACAAGGTTTTTGTGCTTGTATAAATCTCAGCAAGCTCCTGCCTGTTGCCCTGCAAAGTTCTACAGCAGCAGAGAGACAAAAGAGAGACTGGAGTGATTAAGTATCATTTTTCTGCATTTTCTTGCTGCTTTTAGCTAATTCCGCCTAAAACGCCGATTTTTTTAGAGTTTTTTTTAGAGTTTCTGTGATTTAAAAAGCTTGTTTCAGCTGCATATTGTACTTATTTTACTGCCTGCACTTTACCAAAGTAATTTTTTTGTTTAAATTACCTGTTTAACTGTTGTAGGCTACACACTCAAGTGTGATAGCCATTGATGTGCATTTAAAGTGTTTTTTTATTGTATCTGTTTTATTTTCTGAAGAAAAAAAAAAACAAAAAAATACTTGTTTTCCAACGTTTCTAAGCTAGTATAGTCCAATTTTCAGGTTAGTGCTGAATTCAGGGCTGTGTTACAAGTTTCTGTGTTTGCCCATACCTTACTTGGATAGAAGGAAGTTTCTCTGTTCACCTGTGGGAGAGGGGAGTTTTAGGAGTGGTTTCAGACCAGAAATTAGTAGTTTATTGGCCATTTTGGGCTAATTTCTCTCTCTTTCATTTCCCTGCTATAAAACCCACATTAGCACGATTTTGCACGCCGAGCAGCGTCGATTAGCTACGGTATAACTATTCCTGGCTCCACAAAGTCTACTCTTCAATTTTTCCCTTGGAACTACACAAACTTTTAACTTAAGCACTCAAACCATTCACTTCTCAGCCTGGCACTTGCTCAAAACTCCTAGCAAGCAAGCACTAATAAACCTTAGCACTAGACCCCCCCCCCCCCTATAATGTAGAGATGGACAAGGCTCTCTATTCGACCTTACCCAGCCAATCAGCAAAACAGCTCACTGTACCTATCCAGGCATGTACAAAGGGCTGTTTCAGGTGTACTCTCTTGGTCCAACTTGTGAATCTGGGCATTTTGAGGCAATGTTACAACTGCCTCATGAAAGCAGGCAACCCTCTCCTCCTACCACCAAACACTAAAACATGCGAGAGATGCAATTATATAGCCAAACTGGAGGCTAAGCTCTCTCAACCCAAGACTGGACCAGACGGTCAAGAGGAGAAGGGAATTACTTGCATCACACCACCAGCCTAACACAGATCTATGAAACCAGCACTGGCAAAAAACCCACATAAATACACAAAAACATACTCGGGGGGGCTCTAAATAAAAATCTGCAAAAGCAACAGAGACCTCCAAAGCAGACATCCAAGCAACCTCCACCCCCCCCCCCCAACATAAACCATGAAACACATACTTCACAATACTTCACAAAACCAGTGTGCCACGCAATCACAGCTCTTAAGGCAAAATAACATACACAACACACTAGTAAGAGGTGACTCTATAGTCAGGCACACTGACGTCCCACTCACAAGGCTGAACAAGGAGAAGGTTACTGTTAGCTGCCTGTCAGGTGCCAGGATCTGACACATAACACAAGCACTCTGGTCACTCCAGAACAAGTACAAATACGACTCTGTCATTGTCCATGTTGGTGTGAATGACCTGAGCTGTACCTCCCTGGACTACATGAAATGAGAAATGGAAGAGCTCTATGATCACATAGCCCAGGCTGGTATGACCCTGACCCTGAGTAGCATCCTACCCTCAACAAGAATGATACCACGGCATAAAGAAAAATCTATCAATTTCAACAATTGGCTAAGCTTCTGGTGTTATTCAAAGGGGATCCAGTGTCTGTCAGCCTGGGATGACATGCTCGACAAGCCACTCTGCTTCGCTAGAGATGACTTGCACCTGCCACCCTTAGGCTTTCGAATACTGGTGAAGGCTCTTGCCACCCCCATAGTGCCTTTTTTTAGGAAAGGTTCAAAAGACAAACCCACCGGCATAAATAGCACAAGTAACAAAAAACTGAGGGCAATGCTACTCAATGCTAGAAGTCTAAACCTCAAAATACATGCACTCGAGGCACTCCTCAGTATGGAGAAAATCGATATATGTGCAGTAACAGAAACAACCTGGTTTAAGGCTCCAGAGAGCACCCCAGCACTACAAGGCTACAACTCATACCATAGATTCCAGCCACAAAATCTGGACCAAAATACAAAAGGTGGGCCGTATCCATATTCATCAAGGATACCCACACCTCCAGGTTAGTGGCACAGCACGATGCTTCAGAGATCATCCACGTGCAACTAACAATGGGCAGAACTGCAAATCAAATTGTAGCTTGCTACAGATCATCCACCATGTCCCAGGACCCCCATTCTGCATTTCTGGAAACCCTGGGAAACATAAAGGTCTTACCAAACACCCTGATATTTGGTAATTTCAATTACCCAAACATTAACTGGGAGAACTACTAAAGTCCTAATGCCCAACTTTTCCTAGAATTTATAAACTCAAATGCCCTGGATCAACTGGTCAACACTCTCACCAGAGGTGACAACTTATTGGACCTGGTCATCACCAACATGGGCAACCAGTGTTCCACACTGGAGGTCAACCCCTCACTGGTTAGATCTGACCATAAACTAATCACTCTGGATATCCACATTCCGCCCTCACCCCCGGTCAAAAAAAACACCGTGAAAAACTTTTCAAAAGCAAACTTCACGTTACTTAAGACAGAGGTGGGAAGTTTCAAATCCCCCATGATAAAGGATAACGCTACCCAAGCTGCAAAAATCCTTTACTAATACATTCTACAGGCACCTACAAGAATGTATGGATTATGTTATCCCAAGCAAAACCAAGACTCACTCCTCCAAGAAAAGGAAACCAGTCTGGTGGACCCTCTGCCATAAACAAGCTCTACAATAGAAGGAGGAAACTAGTACAGAAGAGAGTAAAATCCCAAGAGGGGAAGACATCCCTGATCAGTATCAACAAGAAACTACGATCCCTCATAAAATCATCCAAGGCTAGCTTCGAAAGAAAAATTGCCAAGAACTCCAAAGATAACTACAAGGCATTCTTTAGCTATGTCAAGAATCTAAGTGGCAATTCTCAGATCTGCTCAGAGTTAGTGCAGAATGGCACAAAATACACTGAACCAACTGATATCGCCAACATCCTGGCAGACAGGTTCAGTGCAAACTTCACCCCCCTCTCACCCCCAAAAAGGCCCATAACCATACCAGAAGAATGTAGTGCCCCTGAAATCACAGACAATCAGGTTAAAGCAGCCCTCTCCAAAGCCAAAAACACAGCATCAATGGGACTGGACGGTGTCCCAGGCTGCATCCTACATGAGCTCAAAGATGAACTAACCCCTCACCTAAACACACTGTTCAAACTCAGCCTCTCCACAGGCTATGTGCCCATAGAGTGGCGAACAGCAATGGTTATTCCGCTCCACAAAGGTGGAGCACCAACAGACCCCAGAAACTATCGCCCTATAAGCCTGACTAGCTTGGTCTGCAAGGCTATGGAGCGCATCATCATTTATCTCATTAACAGAGACATTGGGAAACTTCAAACACTGGACCATACCCAGTTCAGCTTTGTTAAGGGTAGATCATGTCTCCTAAACCGGGTGGACTTCTTTGAGACAGTTACCAAGGCTATAGATGAGGGTAAGGTGGTCCACACAGCCCACCTAGACCTCACAAAGGCTTTTGACACCATTTCCCATTCTGGTATTATAGACAAGCTCACCAGCCTGAACATAAACCCCTACATCATGAGAAGGGTTGCCAACTGGTTCATGGACAGAACCCACAGGGTAAGAGTTGCGGGAGCTAGGTCTGACTCTAAACTGGTTACAAGTGGCATTCCCCAGGGCTCAGTCCTAGGACCCCTCCTGTTCGGCATATACTTCTCAGAGGTACAGGCAAGCACAGGAGAACTATGGCTGACCAAGTTCGCAGACGACTGCAAACTAGGGGCTATAATTGCCTCTCCGGCTGACACAGACATCCTCCAAAAGGGTCTCACTGAGACAGATACCTGGTGTCAAAACCATGGCCTCAAGCTAAATGCCAAAAAGTGCATAGTCATCCCCTTTGGAGAAAACAAAGTAACCACAAATTACCACATAGCTGGTAGCCCCCTAAATACGGAAGATGAAATAAGGGATCTGGGGACCCAAGTACATAGTAATCTCTCCTTTGACAATCACATTGCCAAAGTGGTTATAAATCCTTCTATGTGGCCCACCTAATCACAAAAGGGTTTGCATCCAGATCAAAAAAGGTCATTGTGCCCCTCTACGCATCACTCATCAGATCCATCATAGAGTACAATGCCCCACTTAGGATATACCTTACAAGTCACCTGCAACAGCTGGAAAGACCACAGAAGTACCTCACCAAAAGGATCACTGGCCTGAAACAGATGCCCTATGCAGCTCGACTAAAGAAACTCCAGCTGTCTTCGGTTGCATACCCCTTACTCAGAGGTAATCTCTGCCTGACATAAAAGGCCATGATCAACCCAGAATTGATGGACATGCTCCACCTAAAGAAAACCATATCCCCCCTCGAGCCATATGCTCTAAGGATCTAAACCTCACCACAACAATAAATAGGACATGCTGGAGGGATAGATTCCTGTCCCAGAGACTTCCCATACTCTGGAACAAGATTCCAATCTACATTAGGCAGAGCTCCTCACTAACACTCTTCAAGAGAAACCTTGACGAGTGGATGGGAAACAGGAAGTTTACCACGGGGATCACTGGCGGGTCTGCTGGATAGAGGCACAGGGAACTAATCTAAGGGGGTGGCGAAAATCAACACATTCCGGCTATGCTTATAAACGCCTTTGGGCATTTAGCCTAGTACCTACCTATGAACCTATTCATTGATTGCATAGGAATTAGATCTAGCTAATTAGTGGGAGGAGGTAAGAAACCGTTTTCTTATTTAAGGTGTTCACTTACATTCCTCTTCAGCTACAACAGCTCTGAGTTTAAAACTGCTCATTCACTCATTTCTACAACCCCTAACTACTGAACTTTTCAGGCTAAACACCCACTAAAGCCATATCACTTCAACAGCCTTTTTCTCAGTAAACTAATGTCTTTCGGCTTTTCCCAGTTAGGGTCGCCACAGCAGCACTCCGGTCCGCTAATGATTGGCAGTGGCTTTTTACTGTACCGAGGTGCCACCCTGATGCCCAATCTTCAAAGAAGGTACACCCATTCACGCATGCACTTACCTGCATGTCTTTAAATGTCACTTGACCACAGGGAGGACATGCAGACTCCACACAGAAGGCGTTCCAGCTGAGTATCGAACCGGAGAGCCTCTTGCTGTGAGGCAACAATGCTAACTGCTGCACCACCGCAATAGCCTGTTTCTCAGTAAAATTCAATATTCCCACCTACCCACCCAACTCTTGTGCTTTTAAACTTGGCACCTTTTTAGCCACCTGCCCCTACCATAAATTAAAGTTTGCAAGCCCCTCCCTGTGCTTTTTCTTCTAGGCACTGATTGCTCAAACTGATAAGGCATTTCCATTAGACTATTAAAACTCAGGTCTGCTTTGTTTCATATAATCCTATTTCATCTAATGCACACTGTAATATTCAGAGTGTTAATCTGAATTGTGTGTTGTTCTTTTCTGCATTTTTTTTCTTTGTTTTAACCAAAAGTCAACTGTTTGCATTTTTTTACTTAGCCTGGGACATTAGCCTTGTAGTATCTTTCACAGTAGTGGGAGACTTCTGAGTTGCTGTGGGATCTGAGCTTCATTTATTTCATCTCTACTGCTTTTTATTGTTTGCATTTTACTTAGTTTGGGGTAGTTATTAGTCATGTAGAATAAATTACAAAAGTGAGATAATTGTGAATTGCTGCTGTATCTGAGTCTCGTTTATCATATTTTTACTGCATTTTTCTGATTGCATTTTACTTGGTCTGGGAACCTTAGTCTTGTTAGATCAGTCATAATAGTGAGAGAATTGTGAATTGCTGCAGGATCTGAGCCTTGTATATACACTTATAATGCATTTTTACTCTTTACTAGTTGGATTCCTCTCTAACATATCCTATAGCATGTGCTGCACAGTGTACCAGTGGTTTGCAGTACCCTGTAGAAGCAGGCACAAAGAGTTGTAATTTCCATATAAAACTTCCTCTGCTATTTTCTCAAGTATCTACCTCAATGTAGAGCAGCTAATTTTCAAGCTGAGAAGCATTACCACAATAATGTTGTTTTAGATCAATCCTAGACCTCTCCATCCAGCCCAACAACTCTAAGCCCTGACTGCACCACCCCACACACATCATAAAAAAGATGATCCAGAGCCATTGATGTGCACTTTCCTACTGTCAATGTAGCTAGGCTGGTGAAAATAGGTATCTTGAGACAATGTAGCAATTTTCTCATGTTTACTGATAACCACCTTATTCTAAACCAAACTCACACAGTATGCAAATGAAGTAATTACCTATGTCTTTGGAGGCAAACCTCTCACATAAAGACACTTATTTCCAAACAGGGTGCCAGTAACACACACACACACACTACACCTACTCTGGATCAAACACAGTGTCTCAACTTCTAAGCCCTTAAGACAAACCGCCACACAACTCAATATATTGGTCACTGGAGACTCTATTGTGAGACACACTGATGCCCACCCTACCAGGCTGAGCAAGGAGACAATTACAGTCAGTTGCCTATCAATGGCAAGGATCTGCCAGATCACACATGCACTCAGGACATTGAACCATAAGTACCAGTATGACTCTGTCGTAGTCCATGTGGGTGCTAATGACCTGAGACATATCTCACTGGACTATGTGAAGAGAGACATGATGGAGTTCTCAGATTATGTGTTCCAGGCGAGTATGAATCTAGCATTCTACCCTCTCCAAGTATGACATCACAATACAAACAGAAGATGACTGACTAACAATTGGCTTAGTTGCTTGTGTCATTCTAAGGGGGTCCAGTATTTGTCAGCTTGGGAGGAAATGAGCGACAGACCATACTGCTTTGCCAGACAGCACCTGTCCCCCCTAGCTTTCCAGATATTGGCCAAAACATTATCCAATCCTATAGTGCCTGTACTAGGTAATACTAATCTGATAAAACTTCCAACACAGTAACTTTTATGCAAGACAAACGAAAGGTGTTACTGCTCAATGCTAGGAGTCTCAAGAAGATCTACTCCCTGTAAGCACTCTTCACCCTGGAGGGTGTTGACATCTGTGCAGTTACTGAAACATGGTTTAAAGCCAGGGAAGACACACACCCCGGCAGTACAAGGCTATAATGCCTTCCACACTTTTAGATCAGCTACCACACAAGAAAAAACAAGAGGTGGAGGTGTATCAATCTATATAAAGAGTAAGCACACCTCAAAACTGGTCAAACAATATGACATGCTTGATCTACTCCATGTCCAACTAACCTTAGGTAAAGCCAATACTGTAGCCTTGCTAGTTTTTGGTCCCCATCTATGACCCTGAATTATTGGATTTACTCACAATTTAGCCCAGAAACATATTCACAAGTGATTTGAACTATCTCACCATAGACTGGGATACATGTACAACTAATAACTTGCAGGCTCAAAGACTCTTGGATTTTGTCAATGCAAGCACCCTGAAACAAGTAGCTTGCACACATACTAGGGGTGAAAATATCCTGGATCTAGTACTCACAAATATGAGGGAACATTGCACCCCCCCCCCCAGTGTAATGTCCTCACTGGTCAGGTTAGATCAGATCACAAAGCAGTAACCCCTGAAATAAATATAACCTCTGAACTCCCAGCAAACCTCAAAATCTTTAAGAACTTTCCCAAGGGCTAACTAACTCTTAAGTGAAGGCATAGCTAAATTTCAAGCCCCCTACCAAAGTCAGAGAATACTGTAACATATGCAAAATTATTAACTGAAACCCTGTACAAGCATGTAAATAACTGCATAGAAACAGCAGTACCAAACTGAAATAAACTTAGGACAAACTCCAAAAACAAGCCTCCTTGGTGGACCCCCAACATAAATAGGTTGCACAACAAAAGAAAGAAAATTATGTCCAATAAAAAAGGAAGGGATATGTCCAGAAGACAAAAAACTGCATCATCAATCTCAACAAGCCACTCAGAAGACTAATCAAGTCCACCAAACCAACTTCAAGGCAAAAATAGCCTCCCAGGCTAAGGATAACCATAATGCATTTTTCAATTATGTACACATACTTAAAGGGAACATCCAACAGTGTGCTGAACTAATAGTAAATGGAACTTCCTATAGTGAACCAGGGAATACAGCAAATTTGCTGGCCAATAATTTATTTCCAATTTTACCTCCCCAGGAAATAACATATATCATTTCTTCAACTATCACTACACAACAGGCCCTCACTGCATTCTCCAGAACTAAAAATACTGCATCAGTGGGTCCTGATAATATCCTAAGAAGTAGCTTGAAACATGACCTGTCAGAATCTCTACTCAACCACAGCCTTCAGACACACTTCACCCACAGGGAATGGAGGACTGTAGCTGTCATCCCTCTTCGGAAAGGTGGACCACCAAAAGATCCATGGAACTACAGATCCATTAGTTTGACTAGTCTTATATACAATGCCATGGAAAGATTTGATTTGGAACTGATAAACAAAGGCATAGGGAATCTTCAAATACTGGACCCATCCCAGTTTAGTTTCGTCAAGGACAGGTCATACCTACTAAACTTAGTGGACTTCTTCATAAAGGTCACTAGAGACATGGACAAGGGCAAAACAATACATACTGTCTAACTTGAGCTGGCAAAGGCATATGACACAATACCTCAGTCGGGTATTATAGAAAAACTCAAATTTTGGCACAAATCCCTATGTCACTCGATGGATAGTGAAATGGCTCACAGACAGAACACATGAAGTTAGGGTTGGGGAATGTACCTCCACTGAGAGGCCTATTACTAGTGATGTCCTACATGGTTCGATACTGAGATCTCTCCTGTTTGGAATATACTTCTCTGAAGTCAAGGCAATGTAGACGGCCTTCGGTTGACCAAATTTGCTGGCTGTAATCAACTGAATCCCCCAAAAATGTAGATATCCTCCACGAAGGTCTGACACAGACAAACAACTGGTGCCAGAACCATGGCCTAAAACTCAATGCAAAAAAACCTTATAATCATACCATTTGGGAAGAGAACTATTCCTACACATTGCAACACTAGTAATACTCCCCTAAGAGCAGACTCGGTGGTTCATAGGTTCATAGGAAGGTACTAGGCTATCTGCCCGAAGGCATTATAAGCCTAGCCGGAATGTGTTGACTTTCGCTGCCCCCTTAGATTAGTTTCCTGTGTCTCTGTCCAGCAGAGCCATTGAAGTGATCCCTGGGGTAAACTTTCTGTTTCCCATCCACTCGTCAAGGTTTCTCTTGAAGAGGGTTAGCGAGGAGCTCAAGCCTAATGTAGATTGGAATCTCGTTCCAGAGCATGTGAAGTCTCTGGGGCAGGAATCTATCTCTTCAGCACATCCCATTTATTGTTGTGGTGAGGTTTAGATCCCTGGAGTGTGTGGCTTGAGGGGATATGGTTTTCTTTAGGTGGAGCACATCCATCAATTCAGGGTTGGACATGGCCTTGTATGTCAGGCAGAGATCACCTCTGAGTAGGCGGTATGCAACCGAGTACAGCTGAAGTTTCTTCAGTCGAGCTGCATAGGGCATATGCTTGAGGCCAGTGATTCTCTTGGTGAGGTACTTCTGTGGTCTTTCCAGTTGTAAGAGACTTGGGAACTCAGTTTGACAGTAACCTGAACTTTTGTGTCCATGGTAGTGAGAAAATCCTTCTATATAGCGTAACATATCAGTAATGGCATAGCATCACAAGAATATGATAAGAATATAATAAGGAAATCATATGATATGATTAGAATATCATAGTCTCACTGTACTTAGCCCTCATTAGACCAATAATCAATTACAATGTAATGTTTGGCATGTACCTGACCAGGCATTTACAACAGTTAGAGCAGCTACAGAGGTTCAACACAAAAGTAATACAGGATGTAAATAATATGTTCTATGCAGACCTCCGCAGGGCCCTTTCCCAGTACTTGGTCTCCTACAAGCTACAAGGGCGATCTATGCCGAACCTATAAAGCATTCTTTGATCCAGCCCTGATGGATCTGCTACACATTTGCAAAATGAACAGCACTAAAATTACCCAATCTACGGATCCAAACCTCATCTGTGACATAAACAAAACGTTGGAGGGACAGGTATACATCTCAGAGATTACGCCTTCTCTGGAAGAGACTCCCCATTCATGTGAAACAGAGCTCTTCCCTAAAACTATTCAAATACAATTTGGACCAATGAATGGAAAATCGCAAATTCACCCCTGGTTTGTCACCTGTGGCCCTTATGGACAGGGGCAGTTTGTAGATTCCCTAAGGCACAAACATATACCAAGCCATTCTAGCCCATGGACAATGATAAATGGGAAACTGGAGCATGAATAACTAGGTTTAAAAGAAGGCTGTAGGGAGGTTATTAAGTGCCTATGATCTTATCATCAAATTACCAGCAATGCAGCGGATTATGACAGAGTCCCCACTCATAACAAGCTCATTATTTGTTTCAGAAATAAATGCCAAAAAAGTCACTTTAAAAACAAATTTCATGAGCTGAATCTTGATAACCATTTCAAGAAAACATAACACGTTGGTTATGACTGGTGAAATCTGACCATAATTATTTGTAATACATGGAATTTTAGTTGCCCTGATGTATTATCAGTTTAAAAAAGTGTATCAACATGGCGTGTTTTACAACCTTATCTATATATATATATATTCATCTAAATATCTATATATCTATCTATACATCTGTCTGTCTATCAGTTTATTTATGAAGTTCCTTTTAGTAAATGGAAATGTCCAGCTGGAAGGTCATATTCTCAGTGGAGTCTTGGGAACTAAGTTTTGCTTTTCACTTTATAGTACAGCCTAATACTAAACCAGAATCATTTTAAATAACAGAATAAACTTGAAATGACAAGTGGAGAAGGGAAATAAAATGAGTGGAAGATGAAAGAAGAAACTGTATGGAATAAAATAAAATAAAAATATTGTTGTGCACAATACAATGTAGCAAATTGTGACGAATAGGAGTCTTTAGATATAAAGTAACAATCATACAGCATGTACTGCATTTAGACATTCAAGCGGCACAATATAGTGTAAAAAAGTATACTGGTGAAGTATTCTAGTGAAAGCTATTAACATTCCTAGCATGCAACACCGACACCATCCAGAAGAAAAGTGCATCTCCCATTAACTAACAGCTTTAAAAGCTGTCAGACACTTCACTTTAGCATATTTTTTGTTTGTGTGAGTATGTGCCGTCCCTCCACTGCCAACAAGAAATCAAGGAGCCTCAATCATCATCACTAGCAACACTGGGGGACATTCACTGAGGGGATGAGAGGTACACGCACAATATTTCCAGATGCAGCTCTCTGTATCAAGTGCAATTTCCCTTTAGAGCACACAGAGACCACAGTCAGTCTGGGTCTGGTTTCTCCCTCTTCCTCCAGATCCCCTGTAAGACTCCTCACTGGCATGGCTATAGAGTTGAGATCTCAGCTAAGTGACCAAGCTAAGACCTGCAGCACCCTCTCTGTTCAACCAGTGCTTTGCATTCCTGCCCAAGTAGTGGTCACACACACACTTTGAGGTTTGATTTACATATACATATACATGGGAAAGGCTGGCACAGGTTTACTAGCTATGCCCTCTTCTGCCCAGACTATAAGGAAGTTATTACTGCCACTAGTCATTCCTTATCACCTACTTTATGGCCCTTAACAAAGGGTGTCCAATCTGACTGTGCAATAGTGATACCAATACAAATGGTAGTTTGACCAAGGGCAAGGTTGTTAGGACTGGCCCACACACTGTCACCAAATAAACATGCAAGTACTCTCAAATCTTAAATATCTCTACACAGATCAGCCAGAAAGAAAGGTTTAAATATATTTAATAAATAATAAAAGAGCAAGACAATACTAAATATATATATATATATATATATATATATATATATATATATATATATATATATATTCACAGTGACATCACAGTTCAAAACCACAGGAAATATTTAAAACAACATTGCAGGACAGTCTCAAATAAATAAAGAAAAATATCTAAACTAAGCTTCACTATATTCCTGACTGAATCTAAGAGAATTACTACAACCTAAGAACTTACTAATAGAGCACAGCAGATGTGATGAATGGATCTTCTAGTTGTTGTCAGGTCCAAGACAGAATGCACAATGGTCTGTCTCAGAAAGAGACTTCTGAAAATTAATAGTTCTAAAGTCCTTATAACAAAGCTGTCGTCTCAGACTCATACCATTTCTATATGTAAAATATGGCCTATTGCCTAATATATTAAATAATTCTGGCATGGACATAAGTATCCGCCAGTTCCTTCTTATAATGTTTACAACTTCAATGTCATTCTATTATATGTAGTTGCATAACATATTTTAGGCACTTTATCCTTACTTAGCATAGGAGGTGTTAAACCTACTTGTGCCTCACTAAAAAAGGGGCAGCTATTTGTTTTATCTTCTCTAATGTTTCTGTCATTATTTCTAATATTAGGTCCATATTATAGCCTCTATTATTAAAGTCATTTATTAACTATTCCATTTGTTCCTTGCACTTATTATCTTCAGTGTTCAACCTACTAGCTCGTAGAAATTGTGCCTTAACTATTCCCCGAAATATATGCATAGCATGCATACTTTTAGTATGTGTGTATTTATTAACCTGAATTTCTGTATTGTGAACACACGTTTTCAAGACACCAGAGTCATTTAGCAACTGTACATCAAGATATGCAATATTATTATATGAAAAATTCATTGTAAATCTCAAAAAAGTGTGGTGCTATTCAAATACTCAACAAAGTTATTTAAATGTTGTTGATTTCCTTTCCATATCATAAAGCAATAATCTACAAAACATTGATAGAATAAAATTTCATCCCTAAATGGATTCTTCTCATCATAAACAAATCCACATTCCCACTGATTCAATGTAATATTGGCATATGTGTTAGTCACAGGTGTTCCCATGGCTACTCCTAATGTTTGCAAATATGGTTGCCCATCAAACAAAAAGATATTCTTAGTTAGACACAGCCATCTTCATCTGCTTCTGGTGCAGAGAATATTGCAACTATCCAATCGAATAAGGTAACAATTTGTAGACTTCTAACCATGTCAGGCAACCGTTTATTGGCTAAAATTGGTGCCGTGAATGAAGTCGGCATGGGAGCCACTCCCCAGACTAATGGTAATGTAGACCATCTAATTACTAAGCTTGAAAGAAAAGTTCAGGCATACAAGAAGCTCCAGTAGCAGTGGCTGAGCTTTTTAGCTTATCTGGAGCTAAATGTAGAGACAAGAGGGTTACGTGTTTTGAAAATGCCTGCATATGCAAATTTGTATCCTGAGTTGCTGAAAAAATGGCAGCAACTGAATTTGAAGTTAAGTGTGGACTACATGTCCTTAACAAATTATTTCTTTGTGGACATAGAGCATGGGCTCTCAGATGAGAATTTTAGTCTCAAGAATGAGATAGTGAATTCACCATTGTTTAGTAACTCATCTATAACCTACCAATTTATGCTTGAAAGATTAAATGTGTTGGACAAGAAGCTTGAAGCAGTCAAACAACGCATATTATGTAGAGACATAAATGACTTTAACCTGGGACATATTTTTTTTTGGCCCAAAGAGAATAAAACTAAAAATGACATTCTTATTAAGCACTCACAGAAAGGCGCTATGTATGAGCTTGACACGTTTGGAGAAGGTAGCCAACCCTCCACCAATAAACGACGTGGGAAAAATATTTTGGCCAATGAGATTGTGAGATCTGAATAAAATGCAAGAGCCTCTATAGTCACTCCCCCGGCTACTCATTTGCTAGGAGGAGATGCATACGTGCAGTCAGAGAATGACCTGGCGAATCAACAAGTTAGTTCTGTTCAAGCATCAGTAGATACAGCATCTGCTGCATTAACGGCAACTAAGAATACTGGGTAAAATGGTCAGTTTTTTTCAACTCCATGAAGCCAATAGCAATACGACTTCCAGAGAAGATAGAAGTACAGAAACGACCGCAATCGAGAGGCAGGTCAGAACAAAGAATAAATCTAAGTGGAACGAAAAGGAAGAACAACAGCCCCATATCGTTCAACAAGCAGGGATGATGATGATGGTAAAGAGTAAGAAAATGGACACTACTTTGAATTTAGCTGATTTTATATTATCAGCTACAAGTATTAATTTGTTAAATAAAGGTCGGTAATTTGTGCTAACAGTATCAGACACTATAGTAGAGGCACTGACGGATTTGAAAATGTTCATTAGGAATGTTAGTTTAAAACTAATATTTAGGGACTCAGCATGTGAATATATAAATAAGTACAAGAAATCTAGTACTTTTACGCCAACTAATTGTCCAGTTTTAAATGCTTTTATGAACGTTTGTGAATGTGAATTAAGACAGTTGTATGAACTGAAAGTAAGTAAAATGAAAAAAATCTATAACTTAATGTATGATGAATATAAAGCATATATAGAATTACGTGAACATAAGAATATAATATTAAAGCAAGCTGATAAGGGTGGTGCAATAGTCCTTTTCAATAGATTACATTATGTTGAATTAATGAATTAATTTTTATTAGATGTTAAAACATTCAAGAATATTAGTTTCGGTGAAGTTAAAAGCTTGATTGCTGAAGTGAATATGTTCATTTATGATGCACAATTGCAGGGAGATATCTCATTAGAACTTTAACTTTTTTACTGTACCATGCCCAAGGATACCTGTGATATATGGCATCCCTAAATTATACAAATTTATATCTAAACCCCCAATAAGGCCTATAGTGTCAGGCAGGGGTGGGTGACGGAGCCCTTATCCATCTATATACAAGGTGTTCTGAGCAAGTATCTACCATTATGTCAAAGTTACATTAAAAATACAGGGGACTTTCTATCTAAGTTGTATCTATGGTATAAGAACAACAAAGTAGTGAATTTCATGATGGTTACACTTGATATTAGTTCCCTTTTCACAGTAATTCCGAACGCATATGGTATCAATGTGGTAGGTGAATTTATATGTAAACATTCTGATATGAATGGTAGAGCTATAGAAAATATTTGTAGTATACCTGAAGTTGTTTTAACTAAGAATATATTTTTGTTTGATGGGCAACCATATTTGCAAACATCAGGAGTGGCCATGGGAACACCCATGACTAACACATATGCCAATATTACATTGAATCAGTGGGAATGTGAATTTCTTTATGATGAGAAGAATCCATTTAGGGATGACATTTTATTCTATCAATGTTTTGTAGATGATTGCTTTATGATATGGAAAGGAAATCAAAAACATTTAAATAACTTTGTTGAGTATTTGAATAGCACCATACCTTTTTTGAGATTTACAATGACTTTTTCATATAATGATATTGCATATCTTGATGTACAGTTGCTAAATGACTCTGGTGTCTTGAAACCTTGTGTTCACAATAAAGATTGAAATACACACATATTAAAAGTATGCATGCTAGGCATATATTT
The DNA here is from genome assembly GCF_019279795.1 of Protopterus annectens. Taxonomy (NCBI): domain Eukaryota; kingdom Metazoa; phylum Chordata; order Ceratodontiformes; family Protopteridae; genus Protopterus; species Protopterus annectens. The sequence continues at coordinate 1,834,033,083 of NC_056737.1, read as the reverse complement.
CGGGGAATAGTTAAGCTACAGTTTCTATGAACTAGTAGGTTGAACACTGAAGATAAGTGCAAGGAACAAATTGAAAAAATAGTAAATGACTTTAATAATAGAGGATATAACATGGGCCTATTATTAGAAATAATGAAATAAACATTAGAGAAGAGAAACAAATAGCTGCCCCTTTTTAGTGGGGCACAAGTAGGTTTAACACCTCCTATGTTAAGTAAGGATAAAGTGCCTAAAATACATTATGCAACTACATATAACAGAATGACCATGGAAGTTGTAAACATTATAGGAAAGAACTAGCGGATACTTATGTCCCTGCCAGAATTATTTAATATACTAGGCAATAGGCCATATTTTACATATAGAAATAGTACGAGTCTGAGACGACAGCTTTGTTATAAGGACTTTAAAACTAATGTTGAAACTTCTTTGATGGGCAAACATGGTACACTGCCCTGTTACAATTGTAGTTGCTGTAAAAATATTTGTAGTTTGTTAGAATTTGAACACCACATCACTAAACAAGTTTCTATGTAGGAAAATGTTCTAGGCAGCTAAAGGACTGTACAGTAGAACTCAAGTCAGACATCAGAAGAAAAGTGGCAACAAATGCACTGGAAAAGCATATCATGGAATATGATGAAACACATGAATTTAAATTTAAGGTCCTAGAAGTCTTGCATCTAGATATAAGTGGGGGTGATATCAATAATAAACTGGATATTGCTGAGTATAAATGGATAACTAGATTAGAAGCTGACAAACCCCCTGGTCCAAATAATATGATAACTATAAAACCATTTTTGGTTGAAAGACAAATGCAATATAAGTAATATTTTATGTACATAATATAGTAAGCTTAAATGTACTTTTATGACTGTGCTTATATCAAATATCTTATCACTTTATATGACATCTTATTAAGAGTTCTTTTTTATATATTCCTTTAAGCAGTAATTGCTTGAATGTTTTTATTGGTTGGTTGTATCATATGCATTGTACTTTTAACGTATAAAATGATGGATGTTTTAAAACCCGGTATTGAATAATGAAAAAGGGTGTATACCAAAAGCTTTATTCTGTTAAACATAAATAAACTGATTATTTCTACTACTCCGGGTTCTGTTTTCTACGTGCTTTTTGGAGTTCCTTGTGGTTCACTGCAGTCAACTCATTCTTTATACTAGTATCTCCTTTCATCACAATTCTTCGCCCCTTTGAAGACTCAAGCTAGTTTTTCAAGTGACCCTTGAGAAATATTGCTTGAGATGAATGAGACTATCTAGGAACACATTACCTCATACCCTGTCTTGAGATCCAGCTGCCTTTGCATTGCTGACAGCATTACAGGGTTGCACTGTCATATCATATGCCTGCAACACTAGGCTCCACCACAGTAACTTGGGATTTTGCTGGCTGGCTCCCTATAGCTATAGATCCCACTCTGACTCCTTCTACCTTCTACTGCAAATACTTAGCACCAGGGCCTCCCTATCATGGTAAGGTTTCATCATATTAACATGGCACAGTTTGTGCCCCTGCTTCCTGCCTAGCAATTCTACCATGTAGTTATCACTGACCTTCCTTACCCCTTTGAAGGGTCTCTCCAAAGCTGCCTGCAACTTCTTGTGCCTGACTAGAATGAGAACCATAACCTGCTGCACCACAGCACACTCTCTAGCTCAAGCATTCCTCTAATACCAGACCTTCGTCTGCTGTTGGGCTTCTGCTAGGTTCTCCTGGGCCAAGCCCCTAAGTTCCCTGAAACTTGGCCTGAGTTTTAGGACATATGCAACAACAGACTCCTCATGGGATTCACACTCACCCTCCCACTCATCACGAATCAAACCTAGAGGTCCCCACCCCCAATGTCCATACAGCATCCCAAAAAGGTGAGGAACGTGTGGATTCCTGGGGCACCTCTCTGTAAGCAAACAACAAATGGGGCAAATATTTGTCCCACTCCATCTTAAAATGGTCTGCAAATGCCCATAGCATGGTCTTTAGAGTAGAGTTTAACCTCTCCACCAAACCATTAATCTGGGGATGGTAGGGGGTGGTCTTTAGGTGCTACACCCCGCAGTGCTTCCACAACAGACAAGCCAGCAGGTCTGACATGAAATTGGCACTTCTGTCAGTCAGTATTTCTTTTCAGAAACCTACCCTGCTGAAAATCTATAACAAAGCATTTGTCACCTTTTCTGCCTCAATGGGGGACAGAGCCATGGCCTCAGGGTATCAGGTAGCATAATCTACTACCACTAAGATATGCATTTTCCCTGTGGAACTTGAGGTACTCGGAGGCCCCACAATATTCATAGTTACCCTTTGAAACAGCTCCTCAATCACAGGCAAAGGCATCAAAGGAACTTTGACCGTGTCTCCTGCCCTGCCTACTTTTTGGCATTGCTCACAGGTCCTGAAGTACCCTGTTACATCCCTGGAAATCCCAGGCCAATAAAAGTTCTGCATAATACGTCTCTTTGTACACTTTGTGCCCATATGACCTGCAAAGAGAATATCTTGAGTATCTTCAGCTATTTTTGGAAGTGCCAGACAACAGGCTCTGGGCACTACCAACTGCTGTATTACCTCACCTTCTAGCCTTCCCTCAGGGGATCCACTCTCTATACAGTAACCGTTTGTCCCAGTATACAGACTTCCCTTTTCCTTGAGAATCAGATGCCCCCCTGGCTACCTCTCTCAAGCCTTGTAATGTAAGGTCTGAGAGCTGAGCCTGTCTCAACTCTGTCTTTGTAATCCTTCCCAGCTCCCCTTCCACAGGAAGTCTGGTATCCTCTGATAGCGGTGCCTCACTGTCAGCCTGGGTACCACTACTCACCTCTGCCCATGCAGTCACTCTATCCAAGGGAACATCATTACCCACCAGCAGATGTGGCTCACCTTCAGTCTTATTGCTACATGGTAGCTCCCTCTCTGAAGGAACCACCTCACCTGTCCTGGCTTATAGTGCGCAGTCTGTTTTGGTCCCCCCAGACTACCAGACCGACATGCTTGTCTCTAAGCCTGACTGCGTGCAACTGCATACACACAAGGTACTGTATCATCAAAATCATTCCCTATCAGGACATCTGCAGAGATATCCTCAAACACACCTACTAGCTTGCTTCCTTTTACACCCTCTCAGTCAAGGTGAACCTTACCCAAAGGTATTTGGAATGGGGTCCCACCTAAAGCAGTGACTGGAGTAGACTGCTCCTCTTTAACCATTGCAGGCTTCACAATGGTTAGGTCAGAGGCTGTGACTCTCTTAGCAGTGCCGTGTTTCCCATCTACTAAGATATGATATAATCTCTTGTGGTAGTTTGGTACCCTTGTTGTCTCAAGACAACTTACTGCTGGCATTCTGTCATTCCCACTTGCTGGCTCTCCCACCTTTTGCTCAACACCATGCCTCCATGGACACCTATATGCTACATGGTCCCACTGGTTACATTTAAAACATTTAATCCTTGATACTGGCCAAGTATCTGAAATAGTGGCTTCCCCTGTTACTAGCAGGCTCTGATTGATCAGTTTAGGCTTCCCACCATGGGTTCCCTTAGCCACATGTGCAGCACTGGGTATCCCTTTCCTGTACAGTGATGCCCTGCTGGTTAGGTATAGGTCTCCTTTTTCCCCAACTCACCTGTGGTGTTGCATTGTCTATCTGCCAACCAGATTCTCATGTCCTCAGGAAAATGCTAAGGGCTTGTTCCCCTTACCAAAAGTCTGCCTGCCCTTCAAAAGTAGTGACCTGACACCCACTCACCCACCTATGAAACTATTGCTTAACTCAGCAACATAATCACACACACATTTATCTGCCTTGCGTCTATGGTCATGAAATGTTTTTCTATAAGCTTCAGGTGTTAACTTAAAACACTCTTTACTGCATCATAATTTAATCAATCAGTATTAGACAATTTAGGAACAACGGTTACAGCTTTACCATGGAGTAAGGGGATCAGAAACCATACTCAGAGCCCTTGGTCAGCATTATACTCTTTACAAACCCTTTCAAACATGTCTATAAAACTACCAAAATTATCACCCTCTGTAAATTTTGAAAGAAATTTACTGACCTTTATTGCTTCTGGGGTTCGGTTATTCGCTTCCCCATTACCTCCATGATCCTGGCGAAGAGTCAGCATCTCCTTTTCATGTTGCCTCTACCTCTCATTTTCTTCAGCCTCCAAACATCTTATTCTCTCATTTTCTTTGGCTTCCAAATGCCACAGTTTCCCATTTTCTTCAGCCTCCATACACCACAGCCTCTCTGCTGACTCTAGTTCCAAACATCTGTCCTCCAGTTCAACTCTCTAACTCTACATGGATTTTTAAGTCCTCTGAGGCAAAGATGAAATGTCCATTTTCTGAGAGTTGTACATTCACAGGGCCAGTCTGGTTGTCCTCCTGGTTGCTGGTCTGTGATGCAGCTGTGATTATTGTTGCAATAATTTCTTCTTTAGTCAGATTGGCATGCCCCAGTTATTTAACTTGGCATATCTTAGCCAACTGGTTCCTTGTCAGCTTGCCATAATCCTCTGCTGACTATTATGATATGAAACTCTGAATATCTACCATGTGGCTGCTTGAGAGTACAGACACCTTCTTTAGTGGTCACTGTTTACAGGCTTACAGGAGTTCAATACCCAGACCAATGAATGCCAATATGTGATGTGGTGATCCCACCACTGCCAACCAAATGTGATGTGGATATCCCTCTACTGTCCACCAGTAATTAAGGAGCTTCAGTTCTCAACACTGAGGGACATTCACTGAGGGGATGACAGGAACACGCACAGTATTTCCAGATGAAGCTCTCTGCATCAAGTGCAATTTCCCTTAAGAGCACACAGAGACCACAGTCAGTACAGGGCTGGTTTCTCACACATTCTCCAGATCCCCACGAAGACTTTCCACTGGCACAGCTATAGAGTTGACATCTCAGCTGAGTGACCAAGCCAAGACCCCCAGCGCATAGTCTGTCCAACCAGTGCTTCGTGTCCCTGCCCAAGTAGCTGACACACACACACAACTTGGAAAGGCTGGCACAGGTTTACTAGCTATGCTCTCTTCTGCCCAGACTATAAGGTAGTTACTACTGCCACCAGTCACTCCTTATCAGCTACTTTAAAGCCCTTAACAAAGGGTGTCCAATTTTACTGTGCAATACTGATATTAATGCAAATGGTAGTTTGACCAAGAGCAAGGCTGTTAGGAGTGGCCCACAAAGTGTCACCAAATAAACATGAAAGTACTCTCAAAACTTAAATATCTCTAGACAGATCAGCCACAATGAAAGGTTTAAATATATTTAATATATATATTTAAAAATAAATAGTAAAAGAACAAGGCAATGCTATATATATATATATATATATATATATATATATATATATATATATATATATCAGAGTTAAAAACCACAGAAATATTTAAACAACATTGCAGGGCAGTCTCAAATAAAGAAAAATATCTAAACTAAGCTTCACTATATTCCTGACTGAATCTAAGATAATTACTGTAACCTAAGAACTTACTAACAGAGCAAGGGAGATGTGGTGAATGGATCTTCTAGTTGTCAGGTTCAAGAAACAATGCTGAATGCTCTGTCTCACTAAGAGACTTCTCAAAATAATATCTCAAATATTACTGCTGGGATAACTTACAGAATGACATAACTTCTTGTCATCTGACTTCTAGTCCCCAGGCCAAAACTCCCATGGCTGAACCTGGTAGTATTTAGCATCTACCTGTAAAAATATATAGACAAGGGCTTCTCCTCATATCTCTGGCAGATGCTGGAAGTCATAAAACAATTGCATTCCTTCATGCTTTCAGGACATTAGTTTACCCTAAAGACAATACAGAAAGTTCCCTCGTACAAACATTGTGTATCTTGCTGCAATTAATTTTTTCTGGTTAACCTCCTATATTCCAGTTTCCACTGTTAAAATATATACATTTAAACTATTACAACAGTGCATGTACATTTCTGTTCTCTTCCAATAGTGCACACTGTGGATCCATTTTAAACACAGCACTTTTAAAAGTACGTTTTCAACACACACACATCTGTACAAGCAGTTTGATATACACAACATACAATTCTAATATATTTGTAGCACAAGTATCTTGTATAAATCATTTTGATATTCACCAATGACATATCATTATTTACAAAATTCCAGCTAGCTCAGCTGGCAGAATACCTCTCAACCTCTTACAGCAAGAAATCTGGACAAAGCCATAAATAAAAGTGGGACAAAGGCCCAAAAGTAGGAACAATTTTTAAATACTGCTCTTACAAGCTTAAAAAGTTGATAGAATAACAGGTTCTGCATTAGCATGAATTTTGTGAGGGGTACACAGTCTGAAACTCAACTATAATTATTTTCTAAGTTCAGTTTTTAATAATTTGCCAAAAAAACACAATTTTATGAAAAACTGACCAAAAATATGAGGCAAAAATCTGTACAGTTGAGAGGTATGGCTGGCAGTATCTCCTTTCATTTCAGTGTGTCAGTACAATGTTTGTTATATCTTTCAGAGCTATTGGCTTTCTCCTATGCAGTTTTCTTTGTGTGTGTGTGTGTGTGTGTGTGTGTGTGTGCAGCAGTAGCAGAAGACTAGATAATAACAGCCTTCAAAGATATGTAGATAGTAAGGTTGTTATATGCAATTCTGACATAAGAAAAAGTAATTTTGCCAATTTTCAGTGACAACCACCAAAATTCATGTATTATATCTATACAATTGGCACTCTAGTTAATATATATTACATAATAAGCACTGTGAACTGTAAGAGATGTTGCACTCACAAAGCCATTGGCAGAAGCTAGCAGCATCCTTCTAAGGAATACCTTTGAATGTATCATCACTGAGAATGGAGAAGGGTTCAGCAGATGTATCAACATCACCGGATGACGGCTCTACACCAGTGAGCTTCTTGCAGAAGGATGCAATAAGGGTTAGATCCTGCTTGCCTCTTCTTGTGGTCATGTGTTCCTTGCACATTGGCTAAATATAAAGGAGTGGAAGTGAAAGGCAGAGTAATTGCTATGCCACTGCTGTCTGATAAGCATAGTGTCACCTACCTTTAAGCAATAGGGCACCTCTTATTTGTGAGCAACTGCATACCACCTTGGTGTGCCCCTACCATTACAGGTCTTTATGAGATGTAGGGGATAACAGACTGAGAAAGGGTTGAAGCTGGTCAGTCAGGGAGACTACAAGGGGCAGCATGGCATTCTTACAAGAAAACAAACAGATGCGGTTTCTAAGAATAACTTTGATAACTTCCAGTGTACGCAATCCAACAACTTCGTGAAACATAAGAGTACAGGAATGAGAGTTATTTTCCTGGGTTTGAAGCAAACATACCTAGCAAACTCCTGAAACTGCTTTCTGCTAAATGGAGCGATACCTACATAGAGTGATTATGGCATGCCAAATAAACCAAAAACCTGGTAAAACAGACAAATCAAAAAAACAGGTATAAAACACAGAATTTACTTTCTATAAATGCATTTTATTACCATTGCATTTTAAAATATTTCTGTATTTACTCACTGCCTCATATGTATTGGATCATGTGATATTCTTAAATGTTGTGGGACTTTGCAAGTATTTAAATGTCATGTGGTGTTCGGTAGATTTCATTCTGAAGAAATCTAGGATTATTTAGACAAAAGTGCTAAATTAAAACTGTGTTTACCTTATTTGACTGCATTGGACTGACATCTTTTTAGCTGAATGCCAAACAGAGAAAAATTTGCAAAGGAAAGGCATTAAGTACTGCAGGTAAAATAATGGTGAGAGGTTTCGCTTCTGGATACATGATGGAATCAAAAAAACCTCTTGGTCCATAGAAACTGGTACTGATTTCACAGGGGTGAAGTCTGACATATTAGTTAGACTTGATGTGTTTCTCTCTACACTTGTATTCCCAGTCAGGAGGGTATAAGTATGGTAAATGCTGCCCTGATTAGACATGGTAAATGTATGCTATCTCATATAAATTTTCTGTGTATGTTGTTAGAGCTAGTCCTGGAACATAATATTTTTTTGTTCAAAGACACATATTATTGGCAAGTAGTGGGAGTGGCCATGGATACTAGCTGTGCCAACCCCTATGCCAATTTGGTCATGGTGGAGTGGGAGCAACAACATATTCTCAACAGAGCAGGTTCTAACATATGCCTTTATCGACATTTTGTTAATGATCTCTTTGTCGTTTGGCAAGGTGATGAGCAAGATCTTTTAGTGTTTTTTCAATGTTTGAATAGGAGCAATGGGTTCCTCCAGTTTACTATGAGTAGATCAACACAGAGAATAGACTTTTTGGATGTGACCATACACAGGAAAGGACAGAATTTATCCACTAAGTTGCATAGGAAGGACTGCTATAGTCCAACCTTTTTGTATAGAAGAAGTATGCACTCCCAGCATATCTTCACTAATACAGTGGCAGGACAGGCTTTGAGGGTGTCATGACTGTCTTATGAGGAATTAGACTTCTCTCAAGAACTGGAATAACTAAAGGAGGCATTTGTAGAAAGAGGTTACAGTCAGGAGGAAGTAGACCAGGCTTATTTGAAAGTGTTGAATGAGAGGGGAGGACGAGCAGGACCCTATTTTTTTGACCAAGTTAGAACCAGAACAGAGAGAATACAGTTGGATCAGAGGGTCCCTCTAGTTCTATCCTATACACAGGACATTGGGAAAGTAAAGGACATTATCTGTAAAAATTGGTCCATTCTGCTTGTGGATGAGAGAACATCTGATATAGTTGGTCCACAACCTAAATTTGTTCATAAGAATAAAAGAAATTTGAAGCAACACTTGTATTACCCTAGAACACATGCCCCAGTAGTTGTACCACTGGGGGTACCCATAAATGTGGGGTTTGTATGTACTGTGAGTACATAGATGAGTTGAGTTTTTTAAGCATCAAGGGTCTGGCCACCTATGGCAATTAAGAGCCACGGCCAAATGTAATACCAGAAGCATGGTTTATGTAGCACAATGTGTTATTTGCTTCAAATTTTATGTTGGCAAAACAGATCGTCGCCTTAGGGAGCAGGTGAGGGACTATATATATATATATATATATATATATATACATATATGTATATATATATATATATATATATGTATATATATATATATATATATATATATATATATATATATTGCACTAGGAGAGGCCTTGAGTATACCTCTATTGCCAAACATACACTATTACACTATCCGTAGGGAACCGACGTCTTTCTTTTCGAGTTCTGCATGTCCTGGCTGAGAATGCTAGACTGGGGGAATACCACTAACAGGACTGAAAATGTGGACCTTCAATGGATACTGAGGTTAGGGGCAAACAGGGGATATGGGTTGAATGACTGCATCCCACTCAAACCTGTGTTGAAGTCCAGAAAGTTGAAATGAGTGCATAATCTGTGTATTTCTGTAATGCCCGTTTAAGAGTCAATGCAACATTGACTAATGGTTCATGGAGGGAATTTTGAGTTTAATGACTGGTTTATAAATTTACAAGTTTGTATATATGTTTTTATGTCTGATGAAGCGGTGTTGATCATCGCGAAAGCCTTACATTCAGAAAATAAATATTGTTTGTTTTACTTATAAACCGTTTGCCTTCTGTTTCACTGGGTTCTTGATATTCATAAACATATTTAGATATATATATATATATGTGTGTGTGTGTGTATCTAAATATATTTATATGTTTGTCTTTATGTATGTGTGTGTGTATATATATTTTTAAATGTATACACATATATATTTATAAATATCAAGTACTTATTACTGAAAGGATTATTTCTATAAAATGCATAAAGCTTCTAATAAATTCAGTGTTCGGTATAGGCCACAAATAATTTCCTACTTCGCTGCTTTTGTCAGAGAGTCATTATTTCCAGATTTCTTGACTTATATACAATACGGCTGAAATGAGTTAACCACCACACTCTAAGCAGAATAGGTGTTGGGCAAACTAGCAACTGAATGACCTGCATACAACTTACTGCAGAATGAAGTGCTCATATTGTTTTTGCACAAATTAAGTCTCTTCCTTAAAGCTACTTTTGATGATGTTAACTCAGGAAAAGACAGGTAATCCATGCAAGGCATACTGCAGAGCAAACAGTAAACTATAAAGTAATGCAGAAGTTGTGAGGTGCACCCCAATCCCTAATTAGACAAGCTGGAGCCAGTACAAATTTATCAGAAAAGAGGCGGTCACAACATCCTGCAGCTTTTCTTGCAGTAAACAAAGATTGGAGGAAGAGATATTAATATGAAGTAAAACACTGCATCTGAATACAAAGAAAGCATTCACCATTGTTAGCAATTTGCATTTTGTGTATGAAGGCTTCCTTGGCTGTTTACTAAATGAACCATATCCGATTAAAATAAAAAATGATTGCCTTACACAGTTATGCATATACAAAAGGTAAACAACCATGTATCCCTTTTGTTCTTCTTTCTCTAGCCGAAAAGGAAATAAGGTATAACAGACAGCAGACACTGAAAAGGTTTGACAGGCTTACCGAGGGTGCTTGTGAATATGCAAACATTATTCATGCTTATGAATTTAATATGTGAGATTAAACACATAATTCTTTTGCACATAACATGAAAGTAGTCTATCATTTTTAAAGAAATCATTCAGATATAATTAGCAATTACAGTAGTCTTGCAGAAATACTGTAAAATCAGTAACCTTTCCAGTACAATCCATGTAAACACCATACTGCAGAATATTTTCTCAGGGTAAAATGTAGTACCACTTCATATCTTACAACTGCTTATTATATTCTGATCAGTATGTATTGCAGAATATTTTCTCATTGAAAAAATGTATTACCATTTATATCTTAAACCTGCTTATTACATGCTTATCAGTACAATATTGAAGAACATTTACTTAGTGTACAATGTAGTACTACCATTTCATGTTACACTTGTTTATTAGACGATTAGTAAGCACTGTTAATAAAGTATGACTCACTGAACACCTAATTATAAGTGAATGTATTGTTTCCATTGTGTGTTTCTTTTTACCCTCAGTTTCTCTTTATTTTATTTATGTATTACTTTACATTACTTTTTCCTTTCTCTCCTACTTATGTTTTCTTTTCCACACATTCAGAGATCCCATGAGAAGCCCCAATTGCATTCAGGTCAGGGGATGTTCCAGATCACGCTCTGCCTACCCAGGGACATCCTCACAGCATGAGGGAAGTGACTTCAGTCCTGTAGGCACCATGATGCAGTGCAGCCTGGAAAGCCATGAAAGTTGTGAGCTTCAAGACCTTGTCAAGGATGTGGTGGAGTGGGCAGTGGAGAGGTACCTTCATCCCTTGTATGACCTTCTACAGCAGGGACAAGATTCACTGCCCTGATTTTCTCTGACCACCGAGTCACCAGAGGCCTCCACTGCAATGTCATTGGTGTCTTCTACTGCATGACTACCATGTACTGGAAACATCTGATGTCCCTGGACAAGGGTGTTCATGACTGCATCTCCTCTCCACCTCCTTCCTTCCCTAATCCTCTCTCCAATACCTTCTTCCCTACTTCCTTCCCCAATTTCCACCTCATGTAAAACAAATTTGTAAAAATAGGAGGGTCTATCCCCCAAAAATATAGAACCCTTCTTATCCCGCCTCCTGAAACATAACCCCCTTGATATCTTCTTCCTTCTGTGTGTCCCTTATGTTATATCTCCTTATATTCCAGCTTTTCTATTATCTCCTTTCACACCATTGTAAGAACCCTTTATGGTGTCCACATAAGGACACTCCTATAGTCAATGCATAAACTGCTTAAAATTTATTTAAAATTCATTCTGAACAACTGTGCTGAGTGGCAACTGCCTTAACTGCTCTCCATTATTTCAAGAGGTCTTGTGCAGTGCTGCACTCATCCGCAAATTCTGAAGTTAATCAAGATTGCACAAATTAATGTATTAATTTCCATGTAACTAAGTCATTATTTTTCCCATTTTTAGCAGTTTTAGAAAATAGGCATTACTTGCACAGACTTTTGCATTGCCATAGTCATTGCAAATAATCTACACTGGGTATATTTGCATATAGGTGCAGACACACTATTCACAGAACCACTGCACAACTGTGAACCTTGGAACTGAATACTATAATTTGCTTTCTGGGACTTCCTCTGAATTTGTCTGACTTCCTGCACTTCTATGATCCCAGAATGCCTTTGACTGGACCTTCTACAGGTTGGTGGTGCCTCAGAAATTTAAAGCCAGTTGTAATAAGTAATCCAACCACCGTCTTACTCTGCCATTTGTATTGTTTTTTTTTTTTTCAAATTTTTTTAATGTTAAAATTACTTCTTTTTTTGCAAGGCTGAAGTTGTGACTCTCTCTCTCTCTCAAACACACCATATATTTATTTTGTTTCTGCAATCCACTTAACCATCACATTTTACTACTTTTATTCAATGTGTGGCTCAAAATGACCATAATGGCCATTCTTCAAAGTTCAGGTACATAACCCATGGACAGACTAAGAATGAAAATGTCCAGGAGAGATTCAGTAATGTTGTACTTTGTCCTAACTGCGAGACAGTTAGGTATACTGTCTGGGCCCATGGAGTTATTGCTTCTGGTTTTGGATACAGCATCTAGTATCTGATCCGTAGTGATTTTGAAGGAAGGAAAGCTGAATGATAAAAGGATGAAAACATGGGGGTGAGTGGAACAGGTGAAAAATGAAGTTAATTTGTCAGTTTTCCATGGCTTTAGAATCAAAAAAGTTAGTATTATTAAAATGAAGCTTCATGCAGTGCTTCATACAGTGCTAAGTGTTATTTCTAGCACTCCTAATGTAGTTAAAGACAACCTTATTGGTTATCCTTGCAGTATGTTGCTACTTTCAGTTCATATCTTATTTTACTTACTCTTCCTAATGGTGCATTCAAGTTTTTTTTTTTTATTTTGACCTGCCTAAGTACCTGCTTTATGCTGAATGAAGAGTTTTACCATAGGGGATTAGTTCTGAATTTCCTATTATACTCAAGCTGAATAGGGATGTCATTCTCTACACATTGATTTAGGCAGGTGTAGAAGTCAGAGGCACTTACTGACTGTGTCAGCACAGGGTTCATCTGAAATTCTTCAAGCCCTCACACAGCAATATTAAGCTGGCTTTAGAGTAACCTCGGAATGTGATATAGTCTTGGGCAAGATGGTATTAGTTTTGAGGAAGATGACAACAGTTTGGTAGCAGGATTTGATCAAAGAGTGAATCACATTAGTAGGGGGTGCGAGTAGAGACATTTTATAAAAATGAGTCCGCTGTCATCTCTGGTAGGAACTTGGACTATTAAATCTACAAAAACAAGGAACCACTGGACATATTTACTATTTATTGTATAAGATTTCCAGTTAATGGATAAATAGTTAAAGTCAGCCAGTGGTAATGTAGTGGGAGTGATAAGTATAAAATTAATCTTATTTAGAGCGATAAATATGTGAAGGAGTTCCAAACTGGTGTCATGAAGGATTTGGTGAGCATTAATGGGGGATCAAATAAATATGTATACTCCCCAGCCACTCCCAGATGGTCTGACCAAGTGAAAGGTGTAGTACATTGCAATGGAGGGAGTGCTGTCAGTACAGTGAAACCAAGTTTCAGTAACTATACATATATGTAAGCATCCGAGTGTCAGGAAGTCCTCAAGATTGTGACCTTTTTTTTTTTTTTTTTTTTTTTTTTTTTAAGACTCATGGCAATAAGCAATTCTATCTTACTGTTAACCAGATTTTAATTTGCTAGGTTGTAATGTCCTAAAGATGGGCTTTGCCTAAAAAGGTGCTATGGGGCAGAACAAGTCTTAGCAATTATTTGGAGTCCTGAAAAGAGATGCAGTACATCCCTGGCAAAACAGAAGCCTGTCAATCATCACCTCCCTGGAGACACATAGTGGATCTCTGTAGAATGGCATCATTAGCCAACTGTTAAAGTCAAATATTTTGTGTTGGAATTATGGCATCATTCTTAGAGATGTCAAGTTATTGCTCAAGATAAGTGTCTTTCTTTCCTTGGACTCATACATGGAGAGTTCATTTCTTCTAATGTGGAGCATCTAATATCATTCCCCCCAGTACTGGCAACATGATGTCATACTTGTATTTAAGATGGAGGGTTTTGGTCACATTGTGAATCTTTGCACCAGAAAGGCAGCTGACTATTACTCTATATTTGTTCAGCATGGAGAGTTGAACATCAGTGTGTCTGACTACTGAGTTGATATTTTTATTACACTACTAATGTATAGACTAAGCCTCTAGAGAATTTAACTGTGTAAGCTTGACGCTGTAACCTGTGGTTAAAGTTCATCTAAGCAGTGGTTTGGATGCTTAGATGGTGACAGTTTTGTAATAGCGTAAGTATAAGATCTATTGTGGGTTTCTGTGATGTGAGCTAATCTTCTTACTGCCATGGTGTATTTAAAACACCAAATTCAGTACTTCCACCTCTCACAATTTATTTATTTTATTTATTTAACATTTGTTAACCGGGGGTGCCTGACTGAGTCGAAAAGGCCCTTTTTCAGCAGAGGACCGGGGAGAAAAGTTCCACAAAGAAAAATTACAGACACATTTAGTTATTTAGACATGATCAGCATACACACAAATTACAAGAGACATGTTTTTACAGTGGTATGCGGCACATAAACAGTTACAGTGGAGAGAACAAACAAAAAAATATTCATTTTAAAAATAAAGGTAATTAATAGATTTGTGGTGTACAGCTGAAATTTGGAACATAGGTAGAATACATACATAGTACACAGGTACAGTACATACATTGTAGATTAGCCAGTGTTTGTGAGTAAGATTGAAAACTATTATCAAGTGCTCTAGATTTTGTATGTATATGTTATCCGCTTCCACTAGCCTGGGGAGCAATCATGGCACTGCCAACTTTGCTTGAGATGTTGCCTGATGAGGTCTTTAAAGGAGGCTTTGGATGATGTGTTTTGAATGCTAGTAGGGACAGAGTTCCATTTTATAGCAACTGAACTACTATATAGTGCATCTCCAAAGCTACTGTAGCTGTTGGTGACTTCTAGTAGTAGTTTGCTTGATGATCTAAGAGGCCTTTTGGCTGAGTGATGTTATACTAGGTTTTTGAGGGTAGGACACTTATTGGGGAGGTAACAGATAGAATGACAGAGGCAGAGCTGATTGTAGGTTAGCAGGTTGGGCAGTTCAAGCCAGTGGAGCTGTCTCAAAGCAGTACAGTGATGAGTTTTATATGAGCAATTTGCAGCAAAGCGGGCAATTCTGTTATAGCAGGCTTCCATTTTGCTTATTTTAGTTTTGTTGAGATTAGTCAGACTGGGGGATGCATAGAGTAGGGTGGATAGAAGTTGGGAGCGAGCAATGGCTGATCTTGTGTTGTTGGTAGAAAATGATTTTGGCATGTACTTTTTTAATAGTTAAGTTGAGATGACTATCAAATTTTAGGTGGGAGTCTATGGTTATTCCCAATAGCTTAGTCTGTGCCACTGGAGCAATTGGAGTAGCATTTGTGGAGTAGATAGTGAATTGACTGCTAGTGTTTTTGTTAGAACTCATTATAATCATAAGCTGAGTTTTCTTTGGATTGAGGATAAGTTGGGCTTTGGTAAGGTAGTTTTCAATGTCAGAGAATGCTAGTTGAGTTGTTTGCAGGAGGGTGGGAATGTTTTGTGCAGCACAGATTAAGGTAGTGTCATCTGCATACTGAATTATAGATGCATGCTGTGTGGAGTTATGGAGGTCATTTGTGAAGACTGTGAATAGTAGTGGTCCTAAGATAGAACCCTGTGGGACTCCTATAGTTATGGGCAGCTGAGGAGAGAGAATTTTCCCATTTCACAGATTGGTACCTGTCAGTTAAGTAGCTTTGGAACCAGGTAAGAGTGGAATTTGATAGATGATATTGGTTTAATTTGTTTAGCAGGATTTGGTGTGAGACTGTGTCAAATGCTTTGGACATATCCAAAAAAAGAGTTGACACTTGTAGGCCTTCATTTTTGAGACGGTTTACTGTGTCTGTGAAGCAGAGGAGGGCTGTAGTGGTACTATGGGCAGGTCTGAAACCATGCTGAGTAGGTGACAGGATGTTGCTGTCTAGGAGATAGTTTAGCATCTGAACAAGTTGTATTAGTATCAGAGCATGACTGCTACACCTACCAGTACTACCACAACAGCCCCCTAGTGCAAGTAAATACAAAACAGGCTGTAAACCCATTTTGCCAGGAACTAGTAAATGATCAGGTAAGTTACTAACTACATAATGTGGTGAATTACCAGAAGAACAGTATAGGAGTCCTGAATTCACACTGCCTACTGACTAATACCTACCTACTATTACTGCTGGTCTCACTATAGCTGCATATAGCTGGAAATCAATGCCCCTCTGATTCTTCTCTCACCAGGAAATAAGTAGCAGCACTAACTTCAATCTCAGTCCTGAGAAAGGGGTTCCAGGCGTCCCAGCAATAGTCGCATCCCAGATGTTACGAGAGTTACTAGGCTTTCTGAGGTCTTCTCTTGGTAGGTGTACTGTAGTCTCATCCCAGATGTTATGGGAGTTAGTATGCTTTTCGCGGTCTTCTCTTGGTAGATGCAGTGGGTTAGCTTGCTGAGCAGCACAGCACAATACAGAACAAAGCTGTGAAATATTTGTAAATATATATTGAAAATGTTTCCACCAAAACTGCAATCACACTAACAGGGAAGACCCACACACAATGACCCATCAAAGACAACTACAAGTCAATGTCTCTCAACTTCTTCTCTCACTAGAAGCAAAACAGTAGCCGTAAGTTCAAGTTGGTTCCTAAAAAGATAGTCTTAGGCTCTCCACAAATCAACAGACTGTAGGAAATCTAGATGCCTCTCTGGTCCTTCTCTCACTAAGAGAAAACTGTAGCACTAAATCCAGGTTGGTTTTTGAGAAGAGATTCACAGCTTCTGCACTGATGTAGTGTCATCCCAGATAGAGATTTTAAAGCTAAACTGTACAAGGGAGTAAATATCTTTGGCACTGTACTGCATACTTAGTGGGTGTGGAGATATGAAAGGGGGGTAACTGAAATGTTATTAGCTTATTAGGAGGGCATTCCCAAAATAATGTAACACTGCTAACTAGTAAGAGCAGCTGAGATAAGACGGGGAGATTCTAAAGTTAAACTTACATAAGGAGTTGGCAAGTCCAGTGCCGCAAGGTTTAAAAAGGCGACAGAGACAGGATGATTAGGCAGAGAAAAGAAAATCACAAATAGTCACACAGCAGCTTTAGCTGGCAGGTCCCGTCTCCTAGATTAAATTGTGTCCCGTTATTCTTGCCTTAAATAAAACTGCTATTCCTGAGATGTTCCCACAGCTCATTTTATAGTCAGAGAATACATCAAAATGGCCCTGACCAAGAAAAGGGTAGGAAATGTAAAACAAAGTAAAAATGTAATAAAAAGAGCAAAAGATGAAATAAAGTTATGCAAATTATAAACAAGAAATCCAGAGGAGTCAAAGAAATGCATTTAACTGGCAGGTTTTGCAGATTAAATCTGGCTTGTTCCACTTACCTTAAAGAAAAATGTTACTTCGCAGCTACTCTCTCAGTTCTATCCTTTGGCAGTCAAAGAAAATAACACAAACATTCACTAGTTGAACATAACAAGTTAACTTTCTTTTAAAATTCCAAAGAAAACTAATTTAAAGTAAAGCAATACATTTAAAATTAAACAAAGTGCAATAAAACAAAAGCAAAAGACAAGAACAATGCACGCGTACAAACTATAAACCAAAACAGTCCAAGAGCAGCTTTAGCTGGGAGGTTTAACATATTCTCTGCAGCAGTATGTAATAAAAATGCAGTTTAACAGTCAGAGCAGATCGCTGTTAATGCTGAAGGCATACACAGGCAGGATATGTGAATGTTCTGCAGTCTAATACGTGCAGAAGCACAAAACAGTTACAAAGGTATTCATAGGTTCATAGGTATGTACTAAACTAATCGCCATCGTGTGTTTGGGGTTCATAGCTTTGGAACTTTTTTCTGCAACATTCGTTTGTGAGTTTGTGAGTTTCAGCAACGGAGCAGTAATATTTGTTTCTTAAGCGTTATCTCACGAAGGTAAAGTTCCTACTCTGTGATGGAACTTTGACGAACCATCATATGTGAATTCACGTTTTTTGGACGGTACGTTCTCATCGTTATTTGGAGGATAGCATCTTAATTACTCCTTGGGACTGTTTATTTCAATATATGGAGTAATTTGAGAGCAGTCATCCCAGGGATATTGTCAATTTTGTCAACGACAAGGATTGAAAAAGTTTTATTTAACAAGCATTTTTATGCTTGCTTTTATTGAATAAATAGACTAACAGGATTTTATCTGATTCTGTGTCCACGTATTTTTTGGCCGTGGTGCAACAGTTTGGTTTTCTTAGTGTTTGGATTTTTTACTTTCTATTGCTTTAGTAGAGAGGAATTAATTTACTTGTTGAAACTAATCGCCCTGGAGCCTTTACAAGCCTAGCCCATAGGATTATCCTGACATCGTGCCACCCAACCTTAGTTTTTAGTGCTCTGTCGAGTAGAGCAACTGGAGTGATCCCTGGGGTGAATTTTCTATTTTCCATCCACTCATCAAGACTTTTCTTGAAGAGGGCCAGTGAGGTGCTCTGCTTGACATGTATGGGAAGTCTATTCCATAGCATGGGCAGTCTCTGGGTTATAAACCTGTCCCTCCAGTATGTTCTGTCGATTGTGGTAATGAGGCTGAGGTCTCTGGAGCATGTTGTGAGGAGGGATTGGGATTTCTTTAGATGTAGCATTTCTAACAGAGCTGGGTTAGACATAGCTTTGTAAGTCAAGCAGATCTCACCTCTAAGTAGGCAATATGAGACAGAGAATAGTTGGAGTTTTTTGAGTCTGTCCATACAGGACAAGTGTTTAAGGCCTAGGATCCTCTTTGTGAGGTACTTTTGCGGCCTCTCCAGTTGTTGTAGGTGTCTAGTGAGTTACATGCCAAATGGGGGCATTGTACCCAATGACTGGCCTAATGAGGAAAGAGTAGAGGGAGACAATGACCTCTTTCTTCCTGGATGCAAAACCCTTAGTAATGAGATGTGGCAACGTGGTGGTCAAAAGAGAGATTGCCGTCAACCTTTTTTTCCCAGATCTCTTATAACACCTTCTGTGTTCAGTGGACTACCATCAATTTGGTAATTCAAGGGTACTGGGTTTTTCCCAAGGGGGATGATGACACATGTTTTGGCATTGAGCTTAAGGCCATGGTTCTGACATCAGTCGTTGGTCTCATTGAGGCCTTCCTGTGGGATGTCAAAATCATTTGGGGAGTTAATAATAGATCCCAACTTGCAATTGTCTGTAAACTTTGTCAGCCAGAGTCCCTTCCTGCTGGCCTGGACTTCAGAGAAGTAGATACCAAACAGGAGACGACCCAGGACCGAACCCTGTGGGACTCCACTTCTGACTGGTCGGCAGTCTGACTTGGAGTCAGCTACTTTCACACTGTGGGTTCTATATGTGAGCCAGTTTGCAACCCACCTAGTGATATAGGGGTTGATGCCTAGCTTAGTGAGTTTTTCTATGATTCCTGAGGGGGGAATGGTATGAAAGGCATTGGCCAGATCAAGGTAGGCTGTATGAACCACCTTGCCTTCATCCATAGCTCTGATGACTGACTCAAAAAAGTTGACCAAGTTGAGCAGGCATAATCTACCCTTCACAAAACCAAACTGTGAAGGATCCAGAGTTTGGAGATTCCCTATATCCCTGTTTATTAGGTCCATGATGATGCTTTCCATAACTTTGCATATCAGACTCGTCAGGCTTATGGGGCGATAATTCCCGGGGTCTGTAGTTGCTCCTTCTTTGTGGAGAGGGATGACTGTAGCAGAGCGCCATTTGGTAGGGACAAAGCCTGAGGTGAGACTGTGACTGAAAAGGGCACACAGGTGAGGTGCCAGTTCATGTAAAACACAGACAGGGATATTGTCAGGTCCCACAGAAGCTGTATTCTTGGCCTTGGACAGTGCTGTTTTAACCTGTGCAACAGTAATACTAGGTGCCTGGCAAACTACTGGTATTGTGATTGGTTCTTTGGGGGGGGGGGGTAAAGTTAGCACTGAATCTGTCGACCAGTATATTGGCAGTATCTGGTGGCTCGATACAGGAGGTACCATTGTGCAGTAGCTCAGAGCAAATCTGAGTATTGCAGTGGAGATTCCTTACATAACTATAGAAGGCCTTGTGGTTGTCTTTACTATCTGCTGCAATTCTGTTTTCATAGCTAGCTTTAGAGGACTTGATGAGGGATCTCAACCTTTTGTTGAGGCTGATTAGGGAGGTTTTCCAGTCTTGGGCCTTATTTCGCATCAGTTTCCTCCTTCTGTTGTAGAGTTTGTTTATGGCAGGGGACCACCAGATTGGCTTCCTCTTTTTTTTTTTTTTTTTTTTTTTTTTTTTTTTGAGGAGAGCGTCTTGCTTCTATTGGGTATGGCGAGATCCATGCATTTGTCTACATGTTCATACAGTGCATTGGTGTATGATTCGGTGGTCATGCAACTATTCTCCAGTTACATGGGTGCCATTTTTAGGAGCCCAAAGTTAGCTTTAGAGAAGTCTTTCATGGTGGTTACCTTTGTGGGGGGGAGGGTGGATTTCCAAGGTGATTAGTTTGCAGTCGGATCTAACCAGGGGGGAGTTGACTATTGGTGTAGAGCAATGGTCACCCATGTTAGTAATGACCAGGTCAAGGATGTTGCTATCTCTAGTGGGGGTAAGAACGAGCTGGCCCAGAGCATTGGAATTAATGAATTCCAGAAAGCATTGGGCAAGTGTATTGGAACATGAGTAGTTTTCCCGGTTAATGGAGGGGTAGTTGAAGTCGCCTAGTATGAGAGTGTTAGGTTGGACCCTAATATTCTCCAGGGTGCTTAGAAAGGTGGAGTGTGAGTCCGAGGACATGGTTGGGGACCTATAGCAGGCCACAAACTTAATTGCTGTCTTACCCAAGGTTAGCTGCACCTGAAGTATCCCAGATGTGTTATGTTGGGCTACTGGTCTGGAGGTGCGGCATCCTTTATGAATATGGAAACAATACCACCTTTGTAGCTTTGGTCCAAGTTCTGGGGACAAAAGATGTGGAATGAGTTATAGCCTGGTAGTGCCGGGGTGCTTTCTGCTGCCTTGAACCAGATCTCTGTTACAGCACAAATGTCGATGTTCTCCATTGTTTGTAGCTGTTATGGTGATAATTTTGTCTTTGGAAGACCACCTAAAAAAGGCACTATAAGAGTGGCAAGAGCCTTAGCCAGTATCCAGAAGCCCAGGGGTGACAGATGCAGGCCATCTCTGGCAAAGCATCGAGGTCTGTCAATCATGTCATCCCAGGCAGACAGATATTGGATCCCCTTAGAATTACACAAGAAACATAACCAGTTGTTGAAATCAATCATTTTCTGCTTTTACTGTGGTATCATTCTGAGTAATGGTAGGATGCTGCTCAGGCCTAGGGTCATACCTGCCTGGGCTACATAATCCAAGAGCTCCTCCATGTCTCTTTTCATGTAGTCCAGGGAGGTACGTCTCAGGTCACTCACACCCACATGTACAATGACAGAGTCATATCTGTACCTGTTGTTGAGGGACCTGAGTGCGTGTTTTATGTGGTGGATCCTGGCACCTAATAGGCAGCTGACTGTTACTTTCTCCTTATTCAACCTAGTGAGTGGGACATCAGTGTGCCTCACTATCAAGTCACCTATGACTAGTGTGTTGGGCATGCTGTTTTGCCTTATGGGCTTTGGTTGAGTGGCACACTGTTTAGGAGAGTTAGGTGTCTCGTGATTAATGTTGTGTTGTGGTGGTCGAGTGCGTTTCTGCCTTAGGTAGATTTTTATTGAGAGCTTCTGCAAAGGTAGGTGTGTAGTTTGTGTTTTTATGTGAAGGCAGTGCTGGTGTGTGTTCTGGAGGGCTATGTGTTCCATGTGGTGTGGTGCACGTGTGGACCTTCTCCTCTTGACCAGCTATTCCGGTCTTGGCTGGAGGCTGCATGGCTTCCAATTTGGCTATATAAGTGTATCTCTCACAAGTCTGAGTGTTGGGAGGTAAGAGGAGAGGGTTGTCAGTGTACATGAGGCATTTGCTACACTGCTTCAGGATGCCTAAGTTCACCAGGTTAATAGGAGAAAGCACAGGGAACTGACCCTTTGACATGTCTGGAGGGGTGGGCATTAATAAATACTGGAGCTGTTTCCTTGTAGAACGTTTAGTGCTGGTAGCACTTTTGTGTGCTACATTAATTGCTACAAGAAGTCTGGTAAAGTGCTAAACTAATAAGCTAGTAAAAGTGCAGGAGAGGAGAGAACTAGCAGATCTAAGGGAAAAATTGAAGGGCAAACTTTGGCACCACTCAGAAGCTTGCAAACAAATCTGTATCTGGACTAGATTAGGTACAGGAAAGATGGGAAACAAGCACAGATGTGGACTTTTAAACCAGAAAGTTAAAAGAGATGGAAAAAACTTCCCAAACGGCCAATAAACTATGATTTCTGGGACAGAAACCGCTCCTCTTGTGGTAGATAGGCTATCTAGTGCTTACCACTCCCACTGATAAGCTAGAAGGGTTCTCTCCAACACAGAAAGGCTTGGGGGCTCAGAAGCTTACCAACAGTCCTGGATATAGCAGATTTGTATCTGGTCTAGACTAGTTACAGGAAAGGTGGGAAACATGCACAAACATGGACTTTTTAACCAGAGTTTAAAGAGAAGGAAAAACTGCCCAAACAGTCAATAAACTACAATTTCTGGGCCAAAAACCACTCCTCTTGTTGTAGATAGGCTACCTAGTACTTACCACTCCCACTGATAAGCTAGAAGGCTTCCCTCCAACACAGAAAGACTTGGGAGGTTCAGAAGATTACAAACAGTCCTGGATACAGCAAATCTGTCCTTGGACTCGACTAGTTACAGGAAAGGTGGGGAACAAGCGAAAACCTGGGCTTTTAAACCAGAAAGTTGAAAGAGATGGAAAAACTGCCCAAAAAACTACAATTTCTGGGCCAAAAAACACTCCTCTTGCGGTAGATAGGCTACCTAGTGCTTACCACTCCCACTGATAAGCTAGAAGGCTTCCTTCCAACAGAGAAAGGCTTGTGGGGCTCAGAAGCTTACAAACAGTCCTGGATACAGCAAATCTATATCTGGACTAGACTAGTTACAGGAAAGGCAGGAAACCAATGCAAAAGTGGGCTTTTAAACCAGAAAGTTGAAAGAGATGGAAAAACTGCCCAAACAGCCAATAAACTACAATTTCTAGGCCAGAAACCACTCCTCTTGTGGTAGATAGGTTACCTAGTGCTTACCACTCCCACTGATAAGTTAGAAGGCTTCCCTCCAACACAGAAAGGCTTGGGTGGGGGTCAGAAGCTTACACACTGACGTTTTTTTTTTTTTAAGTAAAGAGTATGCTACATATGGAAATTTGTGAATAACTTTAATATTCTATTAAGATAAGTCATTTAAAAAGGTAGTGAATCATGTAGCCTAGGGGTGATATCACACTTCAGTAATAGGAAACAAGAAGAAGAAGAAACAAATAAAATAAATGACACAGAAAGTCATCAGGAGAGTACACTAAAACTGGAGCAAATAAAAATACAGCTACAACATTTCCACACTGTATTAACAGACATATTTATTAAGACAACAATCAGTACGCTTTTGCATTTGTTCCATTAACAGAAATTGTTTAGACTCTGTAGTAAACCTCAGAAGAGGAAGCAGCTCTGTGTACATATGTGCCGCTTTACCTGACCAAAACCAACTTTCACAGCAATATACACATATGATTGTGTGTACGTATAGTTACAGCACTTGAGAGAAAAATACAGGCAGACTAAAACAATGATTTAAATTACACTGCATCACTGCTTAAGGCATAAGGATAGATGAGTCCCAAATATCACCCTTTAATTAAAGATAAAACAGATAAAGGATGTCAGACTGAAAAGTATTCTTAGTGAATTCACTATAGTACATTAAGGTAGAATAATAGGCCTGAAAATATGCATTTAGTTTCAAGGAAAGACAGTTCAGTAGAAAGGAAACGATAATCTTGCTGGCTAAGCATGAGATGTGTTCAGGGAGAGCTATAGAATGTTCCTTTCTCAAGGGAAAGATGTGTGTACTTGCAATGAAATGCTAGATAAAAAACAGACTGTGAGGCGCATGCAAGACAAGGCTTGGAAAGTAAAGCTAGGGAGGTATGTAAAACATTACAGGGTTTTGGTATTATTAGGATATACTTCAGACATGATCAGTGAAGTCGGTTAGTTAGTTTTGGACTGATATGAAAAAGATCTTTGCAGTACAAACACTTGAGCCTGAGTAACAAAGTCATGTCAAATATCTACACTACTCAGGAGGAAAAGACTGTTTTAGTTGATATTATTCAGGAGAATCAGAATACATAAGCAGAAACTTTGGATATATTTATCGGCACTGTTACTGTTATCCAGCATTCCAGAATTTCTACAGACTGTTATTGTTTATCAGCACTGTTACTGGAGACATTATTTGGATATTGTTAACATCTAATAAACCATTCTAAATCGAATTACAGTGTGTGCAGAATTCATTCTGAAAAGTACAAAAAGACTTGGTCCATAAAGAAGAGACTGGCACCTGTTCAGCACAAGTTTGGGTAATTAACGAATAAGGACATTCATTCCACTCTCATTTTGGTTGTTCCCAGTTAATTCCAGTATACTACAGTCTTACCAATTCTTTCATAGATTCAGCTAGATGACATGACTGCCAGTGTGTCTGTCAGGCCATGATCTTGAAATTCATCTGAGGCTGCAGGTTCAAAATGCAGAAGGGCAACCTTCTTGAGCATGAAGTAAATATCCCTGGGAAGTACAAAATCCATGATCAGATTACAGTTATTTGCTGAAATGACAGCTCAAATCACAGCTGTTGGAATATAACAACTTGAGGTGGGAGCTGTTGAGAGTGCTGCCGCCCACTTCATGGATGAGCAAGATCACAGCACTTGTACTTTACTGATTAGTGGGTGGCTTGATTTGCAGCTTCCTGTAAAAAGAGCAGCACAGCTTTTAAATCTGCTGTCAGTGACTACTGTGTGTAGTAACCTCAGAATTTATAAAGTGTAGACTTATCGTCTCTTTGTCAATGATTTAAAAAGTACAGTTTTGTACCTACCATAAATGTAGATGTCCGATAGACATGCAACTGCAGTCATAACATATGGGTTGTCCTGCCTCAGGCAGCCCTCGGTCGGCCGGATTCCAAAGTCTGGGTCCGGCGTCGGCCGGAGTCGCCTCCTCTCTGACGTCACAACGGCTGGAGTATAAAGGCATCGGCCGACGCCATCTTCTTCAGTGTTTCTTGCCCCAGATGCTAGGTGCCCTCCAAGGAAGGCTAAATTTGGTGAATGGATAAACAATTCCAGACATGCACAACAGTAATAAACAGATACACCATAAAAGGTACCCCCAGCTAATAAGAATAGGGGTAGTGGACCCTAAAAGAAAGTTGCAGAGGGGTAGGAGGGAGGGAAAATCCGACTGCAGTTGCATATCTATCGGACATCTACATTTATGGTAGGTACAAAACTGTACTATGTCCTTCAAGAATGCAACTGCAGTCATAACATATGGGTTGAATACCATAGCCAAGCTGGGGGTGGCTGGAACTAATAAAGGGATGGTGTAGCTATAATGCCCTGCAGGACTGCCGAAGCAAAGCCTGCTCGGGATCTGGAGTATAAAGGCAGGTTGTAGTGCTTGGTAAATGTATGCACGGAGCTCCATGTAGCAGCCTCTAGAATGTCCTTTGTAGCCACTCCTCTTAGGAAAGCTGTGGATGTAGCTATAGATCTGGTGGAGTGTGGCCTAATATTGGCTGGCACACCTTTTCCATGAAAGGAATAGCAGAATCTGATGCAGTGTCCAATCCATTTTGAAATTGTTTGTTTGGAGATTGCTTTTCCTTGAACTCCAGCAGCATAGGCTACGAACAGTTGGTCAGACTTTCTGGTGGTCTTTGTTCTGTCCAAGTAGTAGCGTAGTTGTCTGTGTATGTCCAAAGTATGCAGCAGCTTTTCCCCCTTGTTTTGAGGATTGGGGAAGAATGTAGGCAGGTGAATGGCTTGATTTAGAGACACCCTGGAAATTACTTTTAGCATGAAAGAAGGATTGGTCCTTAGGGAGACTCTGTCCTGATGAAAAATGAGAAAGGGAGGTACTGCCATGAGTGCCTGTATCTCCGAGACTCTTCTTGCTGATGTTACTGCCAATAGGAAAACCGTTTTCCAGGAGAGAAATTGCATTTCTGCAGATGCTGCTGGTTCAAAGGGGGGAAGAGTTAATTTTTCCAAGACGAAATTGAGGTCCCATGCAGGTACTGGTGGTTTTCTGGGAGGTTTGATATTCTTTATCCCTCTCAGAAACTGCCTTAGCAAGGGATGTGAGAACACAGGTGGATCACAATTGTATTTTGCTGAGATTGCTGAAGCGTGGATCTTTATGGAAGAATATGAGAGACCAGTATGAAACAATTCTGCCAAGTATTCTAATATCTGAAGTATGCTCAATACTGTTGCATCCTGACCCTTGCTGGCATTCCAGATGATGAATCTCTTCCACTTGGCTGAATAGGTCTTTCTGGTGGAAGATCTGCGTGCTTCCAGTAGAATCTCTTGAACTTCTTTGGAAAGAGAGATAGTGGAAGAAGTTATGGTAACCTCCAGGCTGTCAGATGCAATGTTTGTAGGTTTTGATGAACAGTCCTGTAATTGTGCTGGGTTAGAAGCAGAGGCCATAGAGGCAGAGGCCACGGCTTGGTCCGAGTTATGCTCAACAGCAATGGGTACCAGTGCTGCCTTGGCCAGTCTGGAGCTATCAAAATGCCTGTTGGTCGTTCTGCTTTGATCTTCAGTATCACCTTGGTCAGTGGTGGTAGAGGAGGGAATGCATAAATTGTTAGGGAATTCCAGCTGAAGGAGAGAGCATCTGTTTTCCAGGCTAGAGGATGGTGAGTTCTTGTACAAAACTTTTCCAGGTGATGGTTCAGGTGAGAAGCAAAGAGATCTATGTCCAGTCTTCCCCATGGCCTTGTTATTTGTGAGAAAATGTGAGGATGCAGCATCCATTCGTGTGGATCCCAGAAATTTCTGCTCAGCTTGTCCGCCAGAACATTGTCCTTGCCTGGCACAAACTGGGATTGTAAGTGAATCTTCAGGCTCAGCGTCTTTTCCCAAAGAATCATTGCTAATCTGCAGAGGGGATAAGAATGAGTGCCTCCCTGCTTGTTTATATACCACATAACCGTGGTGTTGTCTGTCCTTATTAGCAAATGTCCTTGTTGAAGTGATTTTTCAAAAGTCTTGATTGCACGTATCACTGCCAACATCTCTTTTTGATTTATGTGCAGATGCCTTTCCCTTGGGTTACACTGCCCTTGGATGCATCTGTCCTCCATGTGCACCCCCCATCCATGATCTGAGGCGTCTGTTGTAATGATTTGACCTGCTTGAGGTATGTTGAAAGACATGCCTTGGTTTAACTGACTTGCTTGAGCCCACCACAAGAATTCTCTTTGCAGACATGGAATAAGTGGGATTACGTCCTCTAGGCTTTGGCTGTGTTGTGACCATAAGCTTTTTAAGTACCATTGCAGCTTTCTCATATGAAGTCTTGCCAAATGTATCAGAAGAATGCAGGATGCCATGAACCCCAGGGCCTGCAGGATTTTCCTTGCAGTCAGCTGGGAGAGCTTTGCTAGGACTTTGAAGTAGTCTGGTAACTGCTCTTGTTTTTCTTCTGTGAGGGAGGCCATTTGTGTGTTTGTGTCCAGTTTGGCTCCCAGGAAAATAATCTGTTGGGATGGCAGTAGTCTTGATTTTTGAATGTTGACTGTGTATCCCAAGGCCTGTAGTAATTGAATGACATAGTCCAAGTTTGTTATCAAGGTTTGTTTGTTGTCTGCTTGTATCAGGCAGTCGTCCAGGTAGGGGTATATTTGAATCCCCTGGAGTCTGCAGTGTGCCACTACTGATGCCAGGCATTTCGTGAACACTCTGGGCGCAGTAGATAAGCCAAACGGCAATGCTGAGAATTGATAATGCTCTGTCCCTGCAAGAAATCTGAGGTATCTTCTGCAACTGTGTCTGATTGGGACATGCAGGTATGCCTCCTTGAGGTCCAGAGTGACCAGCCAAGACCCCTTGCCCAGCATGGGAAGGAGTTGCTGTAAAGTCAGCATTTTGAACTTTGGCACAATGAGAAAAGTATTTAGAGTAGACAAGTCCAGTATAGGCCTCCATTTGTTTTCTTTTCTTGGAACAAGGAACAGTCTTGAGTAAAATCCCTGGCCTTGTTCCTGAGGAGGGACCTTTTCTATTGCTTTTATGCTTAGCAGCTTTGAAACTTGAATGAGTGCCTCTGCCCTTTGATGATGTGGCAGGTTTGGCATGCCTTGTCTTATTGGTAAAGTATGGAAGTGGAATCTGTATCCTTTGTCTATTAAATCCAGAATCCAGTTGTCCTTGGTTAAGATATGCCAGTTGTTTGAGAATAAGGATAATTTTCCGCCTAAAGGTGCTTCTCTTTGAGCTTTGGTAGGCGGCCTGAAAGTCAAGTCATTGTGATTGTCCTTGTGGTGCAGCTGGACTGGCTGCGCCACTTCTTTGATTTGGTGGTTGCCATTGGCGGCCCCTGTAGGAGCCTCGGTTTTGCCCTCTACCTCGAGCACGCCTGTTTTTTCCCCTTTGAAACTTGTCAGTGTCTGGAAAGGACCAATTCTTTGAAGGCCAATTCCTGCTGAATCTGGGTGGCTGAACCTGGAGGAAATCTTTGACTGTCTGAACTGATTTTGCCTTTTCTTCAATGGACTTCAACACATCTTGTGCATTAGCACCAAAAAGCTTTTGTTTTTCCAGAGGTGCATCAAGTAACTTTACTTTAACATGTTCTGGCAGTGGCTGTTCTTTTAACCAAGCATGTCTGCGTATAACAGCCCCTGTCATAGCTGCCCTACATGAAGCCTCCAATGCATCATAACCACACTGTAGAAAATGATTGCTAACCTGCTGAGTGTTATGGACCAGATCCTGCAATGCCTTTCTATCAATAGACTCAGGCGAGGCTAGCTTTTTCTGTAAATCATCCAGTAAATAATCCTGGTACTGAAACATATGAAAAAGGCAGTTAAGTGACCTCATGGCAAGGGTGGTAGAGGTATAAACTTTTTTACCCCATCTCTCCAGGGACCTTGCTTCCCTATCCGCTGGCAGTGGATTCTTGGCTGAGGAAGTAGCCACCCCTTTGGGGCCCTGTGAAATAGTTTCAATATCCACAGAGTGGGCCTTAAAAAGATGCTTGTGAGTGTCAGGGACCCTGTAATATCTGTCTGGCTTGACAGGAGCAGGAGGGAGAGAATCAGGGTTAGCACTGGAGTCGGAGAAGACATCATCCAGGACATCCATAACTGGAGGGATAGCTAAAGGCCTGTGCTGGGGTAACTTGAGGAAGGTACGTAGCCTTTTCCTAGAATCAGAAAATTCCTGACCCTGCCACTTAAAATGCTCCCTCATAGAGTGGAGGACTTCACCGAATGAAAAATCCTCTGGAGGAGAGGCAGAGGGAATTGACTCCTCAGCATCAGAGTCCTCATAGGCCTGGAAGGATTCTTCTTGTGTATCTGAATGCTCAGAATCCCCAGAGGCTTCATCTGAAGAAAGGTTGTCAGCCTGCTCAGTTCTAGGCCTTTTCTCTGCAGGCGGCTGAGAACCTCTGTCAGGGTGAGGCTGAGACCCCCTGATAAGAGAGAGAAGGTCTGCAGCAAGAGACATGATCTGCTTATCAGAAGAAGGGGCCTGAGCAGTAGGTTTAGGATGGGCCTTGGCCTGGCTGGTGGCCTTGGCACATGCAAAGGCCTTGATGGACATGGATACAGGAGGCCTAGCTGCCCCACGTGCAGGAGTAACCTTGTCCACGGGTATGGTGTCGGGTAGATCCAGAACTTCGGTTTCTGGAGCAAAATCAATAACCAGCACCGGTGTAGTCTCCGGGACCGAAGGACGTGTTACCGCTGTGTCGTCGGCCTGGAGCGGTTGAATTACCGCTTCCATAGGGACCGAAGCACTCGCGGAGAGCTTAGGAGAAATATCGGTAGAGGACGCGGGCCGCGGATGTCGGTCCCGGTCCTTACGCTTTTTGGAAATTTGTGTTGTCGGTTGATCCGACGGCATGATATAAGCGAAGGATTCGCCGAAAAAGTCTTCGGCAAATTCTGCCCGGCGCCTAAGAGTGTGCTTATTAAAGCAAGCACAGGCAGTACAGGCCGAGAAGTCGTGGTCTGGGCCCAGGCAAGGGAGGCAGTAAGAATGGAAGTCCTTATGAGGTATTTGTTTACCACAAGACAAACAATTATTAACTTTCTCAATTTGTTCTGACATCGGCTGAGGCAAGAAAAAATGTTCCCCAATGGGGTACTTAGCTTTTAGATGACTTCGGTAACTGAAACACAGGAGCTGACCGACCGGCACTTGCGAACTGCTTCTGCTTCGGGCACCGCGCGGCAAGAAAGACTGAAGAAGATGGCGTCGTCTGATGCCTTTATACTCCAGCTGTTGTGACGTCGGGGAGGAGGCTACTCCGGCCGACGCCGGACCCAGACTTTGGAATCTGGCCGACCGAGGGCTGCCTGAGGCAGGACAACCCATATGTTATGACTGCAGTTGCAGTCTTGAAGGACATCTGTATAGCTCATCAGATGAGGAACTGAAAGCACAGCTGCATATTGTCAGAAGTTTTTCAGATGATATAAGAATACCATTTGGTTCTGATAAGTATGCAAAAGCAACCTTTAAAGCAGGAAAACATCAGTTTGGCACAAGAATGTAATATAAAAGAACTTGAGCAAGATCGAGTGTATAAATATTTGGGAACTGATGAAGGATCAACAATAATACATGAACAAATGCGAATAAAACTTAGTAAGGAATATTTTAGAAGACTTAAATTAATTCTGAAAACAGTGTTGACATCTAGGAACAAAATCCAAGCTATAAACCAATTTGCTCTTCCTGTCCTAACTTACAGTTTTGGAGTGATTGACTGGCCCCAAAATGTGTTGGACAGATTACATAGGAAAACAAGAAGGATGCTTCATGCTCACCAAATGATTTATAAAAATCAGTGTATACCAGTATTATATAGTCCCTGTTCCAAAGCCGGGATGGGCCTCCTTGAAACTGATTACATGTATAGATCTGCAATCGTGGGACTCCACACATCTGCTGACCTCACAACTCCCAAATGTAGTGAAAGTGTTGAAACATGAGAAGAATAAATCTACGATGACTTCTCTGCTTAATTTAGCAGAAGCTTATCGGCATCAAGCAGAAATGGAAATCAAACCAGAAGTAGATAAAAATCAGGCAGCAACTGAATGTGTCAAAAAAACAAAAGAAGGAATATAAGGTGAAGGACCAGATGAGAAGGCAAGAAATGTGGAAAAAGCATAAATATTGTTGCAAATATAGAAAACTTCTGGAAGAACCTCATGTTGATCAAGAATGAACACAGGAATGGTTAAGGAGAGGTGAATTCAAACCAAGAGATGAAAGGTTAATATTGGCTGCCCAAGATAGTGGGCTACGTACATGCTGGTTTACAAAGTCCACTGAACATGTGGGAGAAACAGACAAATATAGGTTTTGTAAAAACGAATTGGAAACAGTCGCACACCTCGTTGCTGGTTGTGACATACTAATAGCAGAAGGACTGTATATTGAAAGGCATAATATTAATGATAATAATAATGGCAAGACTGTTACACTGGGGATTGTGCAAACATTATGGTATTGGAGTGGCTGAAAAACACCTGAAACATGAACAACAAAGCATCATAGAAAATGATGAAGTTTATATCACATGGGATCACCCATTACCAACAGTTCAAAAGATAGATGCTAGAAAACTGGATATAGTGGTCCAAGAAAAGAAGAAAAAAATAGCATTGATCATTGAAAATGCTACACCCAGTGACTACAGTGTCTTGCCGCACTACATACACACACACAGACACACACACACACACACACACACACACACACATGAAACACAAAGTCATAAAATATCAGGATCTGCAAGTAGAAATGACAGCAATGTGGAAGAAAGATACCCAGATAGTTCCAATAGTGGTTGGAGCAATAGGTCTTTTAAATAAGAATCTACAATCGTATTTAGATATGTTATCAATCCATATAACCCTGAACGAACTTGCAGGACTCATTACTGTGCAGATTATGAGTGCGGTGAAGAGCACTTTTGGCTGACATCAAAGACTGAAACAATACTAATTTCTTGAACTTTAATCGTACTTTGACTTAGGAATGGGGTCCATTCTCATCATAGTATTAGAAACCCAAAAGATTTGGCGAAATTAAAAAAAAAATAAGGGGAGTTTGCACCAGGTCCCCCCATGGGGCCAGTGCTATATTATGCTCCTTTTGGGCCTGAAGCTGGAAGCTATTAGAATCTCATTTATTTATCATGACAGGGCTCAAGTATTTCAAGTTAAACTGTTAGTGGGGTACTTGGCAGCAGCACGGCCTGTTAAAAATAAGCTCCATCACAGCCCTTATTAATCTAATCCTGCTTTCCTTCTTACACAAATACTGTTTTTGCTTTTTCTGTATCATTTGTTCAAAATGACGATACACATGTTATGTGCAAGCTTTTATTTACAAGATAACACTGATGAACTGCTGATACGAGCTCAGATATTTCAAAGAAGGATTCATTTTATATGCTCGAAATTCTGAAATCTTGAATTTCAGAATCTCGAGCCCATAAAGTGAAAAATAAAAATACCCAAAATCACAAAACCACGAAAGCCTACATTCTGAAACCAAAAAACTGCGTAATTCAAACTCCCAACACTTTCAAACACCAATATAGCATGCAACTAAACAAGAACACACACCTACCCTTATTATATTATTTAAGTAGGAGGGGTCTGGGGGACGCGGGGGGGGACTTGCCCTCTCCTACTTAAATATTCTAACTCCAAGGCCGCACTACATACACACACACGAAACACCACCACACAAACTACATTCCTCTCGTACGCACATATCACAGTAACAACACACACTACAGTCCCTACCCAACACCCTTAAACATAAACACTTACCTGAATCCATGAATGAAGTGCAACACCAGAATCTCCCGCATTTGAGATTTTGAATTTCACACTTCTGGGGTTGCGATCTTCTGATCCTTCCACTTTATGAGTTTGAGATTCTGAAATTCGAGATTTCAATATTTTGAGCTTATAAAGTGTTCCCGTCAAGGAAACATAAGGATTCTTCCATGATAGAAGGTCATGAAATAGAAAGTACCTCATAAGAAAGGCTTACAGATCTGATAGAGGCTGTTGTAAAAGAAGCCTAAATCCATTTATCCTGGTATAGCTCCTGGGAAGCGGGTCAGTAAGTAAAGGTAATAAAGTACCTACAGCAGGGCAAGGTGATAATAAAGTACCCTACCCAAAACTTATGGACTCAGGATAATCACTGGAACTCAAAAATCCAACTGGTAAGATTTAAAAATTAAAGGTAATGGTGAAGCTTACCACAAGGGTAAGAAAGCAGATTATTGGCGGGTTATACTCAGAGATTGCCCAAGTAAGAAGAAGAAGAAGAGGAAACCAAGTTTGACTGGGTCAAAAGATGTGCTGAGAAAATCACTTAGGCTTTGAATGGTCTGGCCTTCTTGATGACCCTCATCATCAGATGAAACATTGGAAAAGTATAAGGGGGCGCAGCTGGCCCTCGTATGCATCTCTTGCTTACCTTCCCAAAGATGAGATCAGAGAACCTAGGTGGCACAGTTGGCACTGGTCAGGTAGGCAAACAGATCACATGTTGAAGTTCCCCAGAAATAAAAGAGCATTGTAAGTGCTAACTGACCACTTAGGAGGCATGAGAATACATCACTCAGTCTGTCTAAACATGAGCTGGCCTCTCCCAAAATGTGTGTCACCACCTAAGTGGTGGTGAGAGCTGACTACCCACTGAGATAAGCTCATGGCTTCTAAGCAATGTGTTCCCTTTTGTTAGTTGGATGTGGCATGCAGCCATATGGTCATAGGAATAGGAATATTGCCCTCATCCCTAAAACAGTGATGTATAATTGAGACACCAGGTTTCCAGGTCCCCTAAACACTCTGCCCATTAAAACTCCCCTCAACCCATAGCAGATGCATTACTGGTAACTATCATCGCAGAAGTCTGCAACTGCAGAGGATCCAGTCATCAAGGCCCATGAAACTAACATAGCTATCCACTTTACAGGAGGAACCTGGTATGAGGTACAGTAAGGATTCAAGCTTCCACAAGACTTATGGCCAAGATACAAGTCTCTGCTTACACTAGTTGGTTGGAGTATTTTACTAACACCATTTGCAGAAGGGACAGGCTCTTATCATGGGGCTAGTATGCCTTTAAGAGAGCTGTCTGTACAGTGCACACAGTAAATTTAAGAATCTTAACTGGATGAAAGCAATATTTTGGAAGATCTGCTGCCACTTCAATGATGATAATAACTGGGGCAGTTCTGTCTGGTAGTAAAGAGTGTCCTGCATCAGTGCAGCAAGGAACTAGCCACCAGGAAACAAAAAAATTGAATATCAGCAGTCTGATGTGCTGTAAAAGCTATCATGCATTTGATTAAACAATCTATGAGTGGAGGAGATCCCCGTGGAAGAGCTTGAAACTGGTTAACTATGACCAAGGATAGACATCTTATTGACTCCTTGTCAGTCTTCATGTAGAGGTAGATGTCTTGGAGGTCCAAACAGCACCTCCACTCTCCTTCATTCAAGCAAGAAAGGTTGAAATGAACTACAAATATGTGAAAGTTTTCCTAGGGAAAAATGAAGATTGGCCACTGTGATATATGATGGACCTGAGATCTCCCTTATTTTTTGGGCACCGTAAAGAATCTAGAATAGTATTCTAAGCCATTCTGATCTAGTGGGACCTACTAGAGGACTAGTGTCAAGAAGCTTTTGCATTTCCTTCCTTGTCAATGACTTTTGATGGGGTGGAATGTTGAACAATGGCACTGATGGGAACTGGGATTAAAGGAGAGGGAAGGGGGAATAAATATCTTTTGGATATGATCTCCCTTAGTCATTTTCCTTGAAGATTTTTTCTCCATGATTGGATGTTGAGTGAAAACTCTTCCAAAACTGCCACCAGAGAGACAGTCAGAACTGCTGCAATCCTGCATAAGAATGATAGCATATTGCAGAGTGCTGAGGGGGGGAGAGGAACCCTCAGCCTCTGGCACCATAAACCTTGCTGGGAACCAGAGTGGGGAGGATATCTCTTTCCAGCACCTTCCTTCTGTTAGAAGCATCCAGAACTGGCTCTGGAGTGTCACAGAAAAGGTATGCTGTGGAGATCGAAACTCGGCCCTTACACTTCCATATTTCTAATGTGCTGTGTCACGTCAGATCTGAACAGTTGGGAGATTCTTAAATGGAGAGTCTAGGATGCTCAGCTTGGTATCTTTGCTAAATTGCATTAACAACAGCCAGGAGTGCAGGCATATAGCACATCTGGGTCCTGCAGATCTAGCAGCCCTTTCTATTGTCCTGCAGTTATGTGGACCATGAGGTTGTTATGACTATGCAAAGCTGTTGCCTGGGTACTTGTCTTCTCCTTCAGCAGGCCTTACATTGAGTCATCCATCTTATGCTGCAGTTCATCTGCAATGCTCCTTTAACAATCAAGCATAAAGGTCAAACAGTTAAGTGCCCATGGGGATACAGTGAAAGATGCAAAAACCCACTTTTGAAATCTGTCCATAGCCCCAGACTCCTTGTCAGGGGGATGTATATCAGAGCTTCAAGTAGTGGAAGCAGAATGGAGGGTGGCAGCAGGCAATGGGACTTCAGATTTGGGAGTCTGCCAAAACTGTACACTGCTTTGGAGGGTATAAATCCCTGAAGGGCCAATATACCATGGTTTTCCTAAGCAATCTTGATGGCATCTTGGAGATGTCTACCAAAAGGAAGACCACCGATGAGGACTGAAATGCTAGGGTTCCTGAAATCCATACTGTGGAGATGAGATGGCATCAAAGGACCAACCCTCCCCTCCCATGCCTAACCTAGAGAAACTCCCTGAATTCTGGATCATTCGAAGGAGAAGGAGGGTGTTGGCCATGCTTCATCAACCAGTCTTCTGTAAGGGAGTCTACATCAGATGCTAAGTGTTTGGTCACGTACAGAGACTTTCTTAGACTCTTAACAGGGCACACAGACTCCAAGGAATTCAAAGTTCTTTTGGGTGTTTGGGATATTACAAAAGCCATCATCAGAGAAGGAGTGAGGGATTACAATAGGACAGTCTGCTGGACTTGCCAGAAGTTGTTGTCTTTCTTTTTTTGCCAGTCCCCCTGCCTGCCAACCATCAACTTGCCAATTTGAGATGATTGAGAGGGGCTGTCATTTAGACCAAAATCAGATGTTTTCTTATTTTTAGTTTTAACCCATGGCACATGCCCAGTATCACACTTCAGGGTCTGTAAGTAATGGACATCAGTGAGGGTATGTCCCTCACTTCTGCAAAAATGTCTTGTTTTTCTAGGAACCAATGCTCCTGTGGTCTCCTGTCTCCACCAGGGACTCTATCATGGGACTGTGTACACCTGGCCCATGCCCCACTCCCTTTACTGAAAGAAAGGAGAGCAATGCTGAGTAACACCACCCTTCCATCTTTGAGTTGTAGAACTCATATCAGTGGGGACACAGGCAGGGTCTTAGCCCTCAATGCCAGTGGAGCAGGATTTGGCTTACCAGAAGTCAGAAAAATGGTAGTCCTGTGACCTACAACCAAGAGTTACTATAGGCCTGAAGACATTATGAACCAATTACTGCTGCACATACTTGACAGGCAAAGCAAGTCCCAGTGAGAGAGGAGTTGATGCTGGGAAAATACTGCAGGGACCACTGACAGGGATGGGAGTCACTGGCCCATGAGTAAAGACAGCAAAGGCCTGTAGTGTCAAAGTGCATGGATATAGGACTCTACAGCTAATACTGAAGGGAGTTTAAAAGAGTTCCTTGATAAATCATCCACAGTCCTTTAAAATAAACTTTGGATGAGAAGAACCTGGAAAAGTGGGAGGGTCCATATTACCAGAAAGGGGTGGAGATGCTACCAATTTAAGAAGTGTTTCCTTCAATGGACTACTTTTTCAGAGAAAAATATGCCAGTTAAGTTTCATTTCAGTAGACTTTACACAAACAGAAGCAGAAGATGTAAGCTCTGAAGAGTATTTCTCCCTCTGAAGCAGGAAAGATGTCTGAGAGAGAAGAAAACTCTCAAAGGCCTTTTTGCATCTTTGTCAGGAAGTACTTCTGAAGACCTGACAGATTATACAATGGAACATAATGTGATGCTCCTAAACAATAAAGACACTCAGTGCACCTATCAGTGGGTGAAAACGGCATGTTTTAAATATAAGGCATTGACATTATGATAGCAGGTCTAGGTTCACCCACAGATTAATCAAGAAAGGGAACATTTTCTGTAAAAAACTCAGAACAGGTTCATAGGTAATTACTACGCTAGCTGCCCTTGTGAGCCATTTTAAGCCTAGCTAATGTCTGTTTTGCTGTTTGAATTAACCTTTCCCCTTTGGCGTTAGCTTGGCCTTACACATCCCATGGTCAATTTTTCTGGTAACTTGCAGCAGAGATGACATAAAGTAAAGGAAAAATTCTACTTAAAATTTGTAGGCACTTCATTTTTTGTAAAATGCAGTCTGAAGCAATTCCTTTTGACCAACAATTTGGTCCAATAAAGAATAATTGGAGGGAGAGGGTTGTCTAATGCATGATGGGAAGAGAAAGCATTGCTGGAAGTGTGGAAAACTTGTATCTGTTAAGTAGTCCCTAGCACCTTTGGTATGAGTCCTACAGGTATCTAAAGAGTGTGTGTGTGTGTGTGTGTGTGTGTGTGTGTGTGTGTGTGTGTGTGTGTGTGTGTGTGTGTGTGTGTGTGTGTGTGTGTACCCATGGGATTCACCCAATGGCTCTCTTGCACTTGCCCCACTGGCTCATTCATTCCACACATGGATGAGAACCAGGCATCCTTGAATGGAGTACATAGACTCCAACACTTTCATTCCCTATTCAGACAGCCTCATCAGCCCATTTATTCCCCCATAAGGTGATAGTCAGGTGGCAGCAGCAGATAACTGCTGATTCCATGGACTTCACTAACCATCATCCTCGTTGCAGCCTGCAAGCTTCACAAATGGAGCTACTCAGAGGTAGACACCCCTCTAGTAAAGCAGCAAACGGTCAATGTGTCATGGGCCTGCTAGTCTTCTTCTGAAGGTGAAAACTCACCCACAGGTAAAGCTGTCAATGCAGCATGGGTCTACTAGATTCCTTTTGCAGTTGATCATCCACCCACAGGTAAAACTGTCAATGCAGCTTGGGCTTACTAGGCTCCTTCTGCAGGTGATCACCCACACACAGGTAAAACTGTCAAGTGCACCATGGGCCTGCTAGGCTCCCCATGCAGGTGATCATCCACCCATAGGTAAAACTGTCAATGCAGCATGGACCTGATAGTCTCCTTTTGCATCACTCACCCACAGGTAGAAGTCACAAATTCAATGAGCAGAACTGTCATTCTTCCGCCAAGAATAGAGAACCTGCATCAATTGCTGATTCCCATCTGCCCCACCTGTCCCTCCAGCACCTGTGCCTCTAACAGAACATGTGTTGGCTGGGTTGTAGTCAAGGCTTCATTTCTCTACACCACAGGTCTTGCAGACTTACTGTTCTCTATTATTTTACTAGCTAGGTATTCAGTTCAAACTTGAATGATTTTATTTTATTTTTAACAATTTTAAAAACATCTACATTTTTCACTGTGCATAGAGATCATGCCTGAAAATGTAGTGGGAAAGTCCACTCCCACTACCTTGTTAAATTAAATGACTAAAGGCATGCGAGTGCACATACCTACAGAAAAATATTTTCCTGGTATTCATCTTCATCATTACCTAAAAGCTATTTCTTAAACTACTACCCTTCACATATTTTATCAAGTATAAACTGTGTTGTCCACATATTTAATGGATTATATCTCAGTGTTACTACTAACCACTATTTGTATTTTTATTATTTGTTTTTTATCCTTCCACACAAGCACCATTAGGCATACATCCCTATATGCAACTGACCCATTCATTCATTTCTTTCTTTCTTTCTTCCTACCTGAGAAGGCAAGAGCTAGATCCATTTGCTTCCCAACCAAGGCAAAAACCCCAAAAACCTATCAGTCCATTTACTTCTCTAACAGGAGATAGAGAGTCTGGCATTTGAGAGCAGGTTATCCCATTTTCATGGAGGTGCCTTTGCCCAAATACCTAATCTCTCCCTACTCCAGCCAGTGCTTTCTCCAATTACTGCTACTCTAGAAGGTGTCATGCATAGTTTTCTACACATACGCATGCCTCATGTCCCAAATGGATCACATCCTCACATCGACCCAATAGCTACATCCTGTAGTACCTCAACATTCCTGCTGGGGTTAACAGTAAAGCAAGCCATAATGGCTCCCTCCCAGGAAGGTTAGGACAGTGTTAGATGCTTGGCTACACACTCCCTGGTCCAGTCCTTCTAGCCCCTGAGCCAGTAATCAAACTCTGGTTGTCTGAGGGGCAGTCAAGGCTTTAACCCTCTGCCACAGAGCTGGGAAGCCCTAACCCACAATGTTTTAAAATGCTATAGCTACTACCTATCCAAGACTTTGCCTACCACAGCAAATGAACAGCTCTTGATATACTGTTTATGAAGGCTCCAGATTACTAACACTTTCAAAAAGTGCTGGAAGATAATAACTACTTTGTGATAAATCAGCATAATCTTGCAATCAGATATATTACTTGTGCAGCACTCTTTCTTGAGGCCACCACTGAAGATGTGTGATTTCCAGGGAATATCCTGGCCAAAAATAAATATAAATAAAAACACATGTACATGCATACACACATATCTGTACAGCAGCCTCCTGTATGCTGGGGCAATGCTTTGATAACTCACAACTAAAGTCTTTAATCAAGTGGCTACCCATTTCACCAATAAACATGACTACAGTAATCAACCATTTCATTTAAAAACAACAGTGTGTGTATGTTTGTTGCGGGAGATGACAGGGAGACAGATATGTACAAAAAAGTATGCCCATACTTAACTCTTTTAATAAAAAAACATTTTATGTTAACAGTAAATATAATAAACTACCCAAGTGTATAACTATGTACAATAAATAAAATGGGAGAATATCTGGATACTTTAAATCAAAAAACTTGCAAAACAGAGCAGTTAACTGCTCTACATAACATTATTTCACTGAGCATTATGAATTGTAGTTTTTAATTTTATTCTCTTATAGTTTCATATGTGAATACTAGGCTAACTGCCCTGAAGGGACATTTTAAGTCTAGTTAATAACTTGAGGTTAGAATTAAACTCTGTACCTTGTATCTATGAGGTGAAGACCTTAGCCATTATGCCAAACCCACTGCAGAATGGGAATATACACATTACATATTAAAATAAATTAAGTGGCTAATCTATTTTTTAAGTGTGTGTGGCCAGTACTTTAATGATGGTACCGGTGTCAGAAACAGCACCCATGCCTTCCA
Source organism: Protopterus annectens (assembly GCF_019279795.1). Lineage (NCBI taxonomy): Eukaryota > Metazoa > Chordata > Ceratodontiformes > Protopteridae > Protopterus > Protopterus annectens. The sequence goes on along the minus strand of NC_056737.1, from coordinate 1,833,992,228 downwards.
CCCTTGCCTTCACGGGACATTCCTTTTTGAAGGCACACTGACTCAGTCTGCTGTAAGGATAATGAGAAGGTGGTTTAAAAAGAAAACATATTCTGTGAAAGGAAGTATTCATCATAAACTTATCTGCTAGTGAAACTTGAAAGCAATCTCACAAGGGATGTTTTATATGTTCCTTCACTTTCCAGAAGCTTTGCAATAAGTTAGAACACATTAAACTGCAGTGCAGAAAGGAGATTCCTCCAGCAAGGAGGAAAACCTACATAAACTTAAGTGCAACAATTTAACTTCTGTTCGCTTACCTTCTCCTCCTTCTAATTAATGCCAGCTACATTGCAGCTCTGCAGAAGTGTTGCTACGCCACACGTTTCTAATTTGAGCATACACGTTCTCTGTGGGGGGGGGGGGGGGTCACAGTATATCTAGGTCTTGCTACACATGATTTCTCAGAGGTGCATACCTCTCAAATGTCCATAGTTTTGCAGAACATCCCTAATTTTGTCTCATATTTTTGTCCTGTCCCTCGCAAAGTTTCTGATTTTCTGGTAGACGACTAGGAATTATAGTCTGTCAATAATGCTTGACATTAGAGTGTCATACTTATTTAGAAAATGCCTGTTGATGTAAACTCCTTGTTTGAGTAACTTTTTAAGTAAATTAGAGTAATATTTAAAAACTGTCCCTGATTTCATGCCTTTGTTCTCCCATTATTTTTGACTCAGTCTGATTCTTGAAGGGAAAACACAAGTAGTGGTTTTGGCATAATGTAAAAGTCTTTACCTCATAAACACAATGTACAGTCTTTCATTCACACCTCAGGTATTAATTAGGATTAATATAACCCTTCAAAACAGCAGCGTATTTATCTCTGAACCTCTGCTAAGCAAGACTTTTCACAAATCAAAAAATGGATGAAGCAAGTCAGAAGGTATGTACATTCAATACGTCGTTGGGAAGACATGTTTTTTTTTTCTCCAGTTATTGGCAAAGCTTGTAATAGTCTGCAGACTGATAGGTTCATAAGTAAATACTAGGCTATGAGAGCTGTGCTGGGGTATGACTAGTGCAACATCACAGGCATAAAAATTAAAATGCTTAGGCCCATAAAAGAAAATCTATGAGTGCCACGGTGGTGCAGTGGTTAGCATTGTCGCCTCACAGCAAGTGGTTCTCCCGTTCGATTCTCGGCTGGAGCACCTTCTGTGTGGAGTCTGCATGTCCTTCCCACAGTTGAATGATGTCTAAAGACATGCAGGTAGGTGCGTGCGTGAATGGGTGTGCCTTCTTTGAAGGTTGGGCGTCGGGCTGGCAACTCGCCACTGTAAAAATCCACTGCCAATCATTAGCGGACTGGAATTCGGCTGTGGTGACCCCCTAACCAGGAAAAGCCAAAAGAAAGAAAGACCCTAAAAGAAAATCTACAAAGAAGCGTGTAACCTTAGATAAACAAATAAAATTAAGATCTATAAAGTTAAGAATTACACAGTAATGTCAAACACACAGCTTTCTTTGTGACCTTGGTGAATGTTTACATAGTTAATGTATAAGCTGCAATGAAATAATCTGCAAAATATTAACGAATAATATTTTGGAAATAAAAAAACACATACATAGTGTTAGAGTTTCCAGCATGAAACCCTTATTATTATATAAACATTGAAATGAAAGAAAAAGACAAAACAGATTTAATGATCTTGAGTGTTCTGAACTGTTTTAAATGAAGTTAGAATTTCTGTGAGGTCTCTGTTGTCAATGAATTATTCCCTCACCCTCTAGGGGAGAGTATAACTAATGGAGAATTAGGATTACCCTCGTTAAGGCCAGAATGGCATTGTATAAGTCATGGTTAAGGTAACGGATGGTAGCAAGATGTATATGATTTGTATGCATAGAAATGTGTCCTTCAACATTACATCATTGCACACTGTCATGAAAAATAAAGACCTAAAGGCAATGTGGATCCCTGGTACAAGTCCTTCAGGAAAATTATTCATCACCAGTCAAGGGGAATAGGTGGACTGCAGAAATGCTAGGTATCTTGGGAAACGGAAGTGATAGGGGCCACAGTATACCAAAAAAACAGAAAAGATGGGGTATGAGCATGTGATCTGCCACAAAAATAAACAGAAAAGCAACATCCATTTATTATAACACTTATGTGCAAACATAACCATGCCATGGTATTGTTTTTTTTTTTTGCTTTTGCATAATCACAGGTCACTCTTTTTTCACAATATAAATGCAAAAGTAAACGCTTCTGTGCAATTCTTGTGCCACTAAATTTTAGTGCATGTCATCCAAGACCACCTTTATTAAATTCTAAGTTATTTTTATAATTGAAAGCATTGTGACAGTTACTGGCTATACTGTTTGTTTATTTATTTATTTTTATTTTAATTTCAATTCAACAATCCAGTAAGTGGACTGGTCAACAGACCCTTTTCAGCCATGATCTGGGCCCCAAGAGCACTGCAATAATTATCAGATAAGTGTACAACTATCAATAAAAAACCAGCACAGGTGGAGAATTCCAGCAAGTTTAATGTACAACCTAACCTCTTTCACCCTTAACAATTCACTAGGGCTTCATCAGGGTTAATAAGCTCATTTCATATCCTTACTTAAATTTAACTCAACTACTAATCAGTGACAACTAATCGTGAATAATTAAAAACAATATTACATTGGCACTTAAACACTGTAACATCTAAAAATTATACATATCAAATCAATCCTCTTGTGAATACATATACTAAAATATAACATACTTTACTTGATAAGTTAATTAAATAGTGAATGAATAAAAATGCCTATCACATGATATTAGCCCTAAATTTTAACACACTTGAGATAGAAACAGAGTCATTAATGCCTGGATCCTTAGTGGCATTCAACCTCAGCTGCAAAATCAATTCTTTATATTCCAACATATTTTCATAATCACTCCTTTTATCATTTTTCATAATTTTATCAATTATAAAGAAAAAAAAGTTTTATAATTCTTACATTGCACCGAGTGTTTGTATAAGGCATAAGAAATCTTCTTCTTCACTTGATAAAGATATTCATAAATCTGATCTTTCAACCTTCTAAAGTTCTTACCCACAAAGAAAGCAGGACATGAAGTACATGTAGCCAAATACACCACCCATACATAATTGCAGTTACATCATCCCAGGCAAACCATGATCCTATAACATAACATAACTTAAAAACAGCTACATATGGCCCATCATTGATGTATTTGCAATATTTGCATACCCCACACTTCTGCATCACTGATTTTGCAGTTCTGCCAGAATAGACAGTTACAGTCTCTAACCAACCCTTGATGTTTCTACTGCTACTATAAGATATCACTGGGAAGTTACCCAACCTAGTTTTCATCACAATCAACAAACATCGACAATTTATCAGAAGAGTATGTATTCCAATTATTTTTGCATTTTAAGTGCTGTCACCCCTTTTTTCAAAACAGAGGGATAGTTAAAGGACAGATGGTCTGTTTGTCAAGGGATAGATGGACAGAAACGTTCTGGAACAGGGGATATCTTTTGTGGTTGTTGAACAAAATAATGATATGCCCCTATTTTAGTTAGGGAGTCTGCTGACTTAAGAAATAGGGATTTGCAAAGAAATAAGTAACACAAGAGAGATGGGAAAATGGGTGCTCTGGTCATCATATATAATAGTAAAACCCACCCATGTGAGTGCGTTGAAGAAAAATTGGGACTAAGTTTTTACCCAGGAGATGAAAACTAGGTTGGTTAACTTCCTAGTGAGATCTTATATAGTAGAGGTAGAAACATCAAGGGTTGGTTAGAAAATGTAACCTCTTCTGACAGAACTGTAAAATCAGTGATGGAGAATTGCAGGATGTGCACATGCTGCAAATACATCAATGGCATACATCAATGATGGGTCATATGTAGATGTTATGGCTTATGACAGGAGCATGTCTTGCCTGGTAAGATGAAACTGCAATAGTATATGTGCGGTGTATTTGGCTACATGTATTTCATGGCCTGTTTTCTATGTGGGTAAACCCTGTAGATGGCTGAGAGACCAGATTACTGAACGTCTTTATGAAGTGAAGAGAAGGAAGGTTTCTAATGCCTTATTCAAATACTCAAGACAATTTGAGAATTATAAGAAAGGTTTTGTTCTTTATAATTGGTAAGGTTATAAAACATAATAAAGGGAGTGATTATAAAAATATGTAGGAATATAACAAATTGATTTGGCAGCTGAGGTTGAATGCCACTAAGGATCCAGGAATCAATGACTCAGTTTCCATCTCAAGTGTGTTAACATTTAGGGATAAGAATATGTGATAAGTTAATTAAATAATGGATGAATAAAAATGCCTATCTAGTAAAATATGTTCTATTCTAGTATATGTACTTACAAATGGATTGATTTGATGTGCATATTTTTTTAGATATTACAGTGTTTAAGTGCCAGTGTAATATTGCTTTTAATTATTCATGATTACTTGTCACTGACTGGTAGTTGAGTTGTATTTAAATACATTTATGAAATGAGCTTATTAACTCTGATGAAGCCCTAGTGAATTGAAAAGGGTGAACACTCTCAGTTTGTACATTAAACTTGCTGGAATATTTCAGCCATGATGGTTTGTTATTTTGTTTTGTCGTTGAGTGCAAACATTATTGTTTTTGTCCTTGGGTACATCATACTGCTTTATATTTTGGGTAGTTTAAGCTGTTTCTGTCTTTTTGTGATCTACCAAGCTTCTACAAAATATCTCAAGTGCCTAAAACAGACTACATAAGTAATATGACACAGGTCAACTACCCATGTCCTAGTACTATGAATACGGTGCAAGAGGTGAACACAGTTTTTTTCAACTTACATTTCTAAGCACTCTTTTCTTTTGAGATACTTGGGGGCCAGTCTTGAGGCACACCATTTCACAGTTAGGGCATGCTGCCCAAGAACAAGTCAGAAGGTTGCTGCACTGCTGAATTCTATCTTTGTTAAGCATGAAATTCCTGATGAAGTGATAGTAGATAAGGGTCCTCAATTAGTTATCTAGTTTTTGAATCAAAGGAAGTTTCTTCAAAGCAACAAGCAAGTGGGACTGCAGTCCACACATTAAAAAAATCTCATCAGAAAGTCTGATAGTTCTGAGTTTCTTGATTATTTGTCTATTCTCAAATATAGAGATACATCACTGTAGACCATGGGTCTGTCTTCCACACAACAGCTAATTTGCACACATTTAAAGACAAGCTGTTCACCAAAGGTTTTTTTTTTTTTTTTTTTTTTTTGCTAGTACCTGGTAGTAAGCACATTGCTGTTGAGGTGCTGCAGGACAGGTAAGTTAAAGGTAATATTTATTATGACACGCTATTAAAACATCTTTCAGTTGTTGAGTCGCAGTGGTGCAGCAGTAGCATTGTTGCCTCACAGCAAGAGGTTCTCCCGTTCGATTCTTGGCTGGAGTGCGGGGACTGCCTTCTTTGTGGAGTCTGCATGTCCTCCCCGCGGTTGGATGGGCGTTCGAAAGACATGCGTAAATGGGTGTGCCTTCATTGAAGGTTGGACGTCGAGCTGGCACCTCGGCGTTCGTTAAAATCTACTGCCAATCTTTAGCGGACCGGAGTTCCGCTGTGGCGACTCCTAACCGGGAAAAGCTGAAAGACAAACAACAAAATTAAAACATCTTTCAGTTGCATAAAAAAGTGAAAGAGCGAAGCTGAAACTATGTGAAAATAATGAACGCTTGGCATTTCACAAGTGATTAGTTCTGTAGGGTATCTTATAGTGCAAAACTATCAAACATACATTTCTCAAATCAAGTGACTTACTTTTTTTGGTTCAAAGTGCATGTGTATAAGTGTGCATGTGTATGCAATCACACAGTATAGTCATAAAATAGTTCTTAATGAATCAGTGTTTACATTGTATTGTATATAGTATGCAGTTCTTTCTTTTATGTAATGGTAATGACATTTATAAACAAATGTGAACTGCTACTTTAAAGTGCATATAATTGGATTAATATGTCGTTTAACCCAACATCATACCTCTCAAACTCTTAGTGCATGAAGTCTGGGCATAACCTAACATAATTGGAGACAAAGGCCCAAAATAGAGACTGATTTTAAATACTGCATTTATAAACTGAGAAAGTAGTCAGGGTAACAGTTTTTGTGTAAGTATGCATTTTCTGAAAGATATAGTCTGAAAGTCAAATGTGTGTCATTATTTAGTGATCTTAATCCTCAGTGATTTGCCAGAAAACCACACATTTTATGAGGAACAGACCAAAAATACGAGCCAAACATCTGGACAGTCGAGAGGTATGCCCAACGTTCTGATTCAGTCCAAAGTAAACGTCTGTGCTGTTTAGATCTATATATACTACCTCCTATTATGCATATGCATACTCCAGTGAGAACCTCTCTGACTTTTTCAAAGGAAATAAAAGTAGGTAGCTACTAGGCATGTGGTCCAGGAAAGAACTGAAGAGCTTAAACCAATTTTTCATCTGCCCCACAGCACTGTCTGGTTGAGTGATTTGCTCGGAGTAATACAGTAAATAAATGAAAGATGAGGGAGACAAACCCTGGACTACAGGAAGCAGCTTGTTAGTAACTAATAGCCTTAATCCTGTGACCTAACTGCCAGAGACTTCCTACAGAATGCCTTGGGCCACTGCACATTATATGCAACCAACTTATGGACACACAGTCAGTGAAATAAAATTTCCTTAATTTATTTTCTGAAGTAAGGTAAAGTACTAGAAATGCCTAATTAGGTTTAGATTCTAAATAAAGCCAACACTGAGAATGAATCTAGGTTAGAGTCAATCAGCCGCAGACTGTAATGGAGATTTCACTGAGTAAAATACTTAAAGTTTAGCAATTCTTTTAAACAAAAAATACTGTGTCAGAAAAAGAATAAATATTTCAGATCATAAATGGTTTTTGCATTATAAGGTGGGAAAGTATGCTTTTGTATTTTAAAGTCTTAAGAAGGAACAGAAATAATCTGATGAGTTCTGTTAAGGAAATGGAGATTGTGCCTCACCCCAAATATAAATTATAATAGCAATGATACTTACAGTAATTGCAGTATTAACAAGGCAGCAGTCAATCCAAAAATATCAACACTTTTATAGTGATAAAAGGTGAACAATTACACTTTTCCATCCAAACAATTCTTTCTATTTAGCTAGATACATTTTAAGCCATTCCCCCTGAAGAAGAGGAAAAGCCATTGCTGCTAGCACAGGGAATGTAGCAAACTTGAGGGCTTCCTTACCCCCTTACGTTTTACCTCTCTTGGAAAGGATGAGTATGGGGATAAGGAAAACGAAGACCAGACAGGAAAATCATGATACCAATGTCTCTTATGTCCTGCAAACTCCTGCTATACCATAGCTGGCTGCAGTGGAAGGAGTATGGGAACAATCATAAATGAAGTCAGAGCTGACACCAGGGCCAACATAGTCTGCATTTCAGTGTTCCCAGTTCTACTTGAGCAAACAGCATAGTTAAAGACACAAGACTGTGAAATCAACGCAGGTCTTGGATGGACCTGAGATAGGTCAGGCAGAAAGAAAGAAAATTCTGGTGGTGGGCAGCAAGTGACTGCACTGAATGACCTGGTTTTGGCTCCCCTGAGTTAAGCTGTTTCTGTCTTTTTGTGACATCTGTTTCCAAGTGGAAGTCTGGGACAGACCATTGGTCTACCTCTGTTTTTTCAACCCCTAATGCAAGAAGGTGAGCTTACAATGCACTAGTTTTGGATAAAGGTGTGATTTTTGCAGCTTGGTTGTGGCTAGCACTACTGTCACTGTAACCTGGGATAACAAATGCATGACATCCACTGGAATGGTGACCACTGTACCCATTAAGTTGCATGCATGTGTGGCCATGTTTGCCTGGCAAGAGTTCTGTGAGTGTAAGGTATGTGGACACACATGAGAGCGAACACACACACACACACACACACACACACACACACACACACACACACACACACACTCTCTCTCTCCTTTGTGAAGTTGTGTGCATCACAGTGATGACAGTTTCTTGTCATTTAACTGATGCCCATGTAGAAATGTTTTGCATATATGGCTGTAGAAGCTATTACTGAGCAGCTAGAAGGTCCTGACTGTGTAATAATAGTTTCTTCAGTCACGTTCAAGTGTATGACTAGAAAAAGGCATAAAGTTGAAAGTGCTAAAGCAATAACGTGTCACTTTGTTTGATCGCCTGTGAACACAGTGTCAATCCTGTAAGTGAGACGAGTTTAGCTACAGTGATCAGAATAGTTAGTTGTCTTCCATAAATTTGGGTTGGTACAGATCACATAAGCAGAATCCTCCTATTCCCTTCTTCAAAACTTTCTTTTGCTGTCATTGGTCACTGCATAGAAGAATAAAAAATGAACAGAGGAAAAAAGAATCTTGTGGTAACTTTGGATAATAGGCTTAGTTCTAACTAGCGACCCTGATTCAAAATTGACACTAGATTATAACAGACTATAAATGCAGGCTCACAGAAAGGTAGCTAGAGTGTGTTTTCTATAAGCTAGCCATGTGCAAGTAAAAGAATCAGAAAAAATAAACGCAGTGACATTGACTTATGTCTTCTCAGACATTATGGTACAGGCATATTGTTGTCCTCTCTCTCCCTATTTTTTCATCCTGGTTAGGCCAGACAGTCAGATGGTTTCTCAAACTGCATGGCTGCACACTCACAACATAAGAATGCTGCAGGCAGTGATTGTGACCTGGATGCAGCAAGAATGTATGTGAACCACTCGAAATTCAGTAAACTATCATGCATCTTAAGGAAGACCACAGAAGAAACTTCATCTGCTCTTACAACAATCCCATATGTTGGAGCCATTGGTGTAGATTCTGAAATTTCAAACTCATGGCCCATCAAATTATTATAAGCAAATTTACCACAGTTGTTGATATCATTAACTTTATTAGAACTTGATTTTATGACAGTGCTTAAATATGATCAAGCTTTTTATGATGTCCCTTTAACAGTAAGACTTAACCTTGCTGCTACTTCCTCATTGAAGTTTACTACAATTTTCCAAAGAGGAAGAGGAAGAAGTAGAAGACATCTCATTCTGGTTTAACTTTGCCCTGAATGTCCCCTTCATTTCAAACCTATAGGCTTCCAGCTGACTGTTTTTTTTTTTTTTTTTTTTTTTTTTTTTTTTGCAGTCTAGTCAGGCATAGCTGTTAGCATGATGGGAGATGTAACACAGTGTGTAATAACCTGGATGTGAAGGTATCCTACGTCTTTTTGTATCCTACTGTACTTGCGATTCACAAAAAGCACAGCTTTGATAAGTGCTTGGTACTGGAAGATGAGAAAGTGCAGCTTGGCCAATGACTATTAGAAAACAGTGTGCATTAAAAAAGGCATTCAGAGAGCAACAATAATTAAACAAGTAAAGGTGTCATGCAGTACCATGCACATTTCCATGACAGGAAGGTTACTCAGGGAATGTGCAAGTGCTGCAGATCACATAATATGTCTGGCAGAGGACTGGTGCTAGATTGCACTGTTGGACATCTGGCACTGTGTACCTCTGGCTGCAGTGGGAGAACATTCCATTTTATGGATTTGTAGCAAGAGACACTCAAATATGACCAGACTGTTACAGTACTTTCTAATCAATTCCATGCTGTCAGTTTGCTGAATCTGTAGCTCGTTAGGAATGTGCTGTCATTGCACAAAAAAAAAAATGCTCAGGGGCAGTTCACACTTTTGAAACGTACATCATTCAGTATAAAAATAGACTCACATGAAGACAGTTTATACTGATTATAATTACCACCCTATGCTTTTACCCATGGATAATCTTGCTGTTATTTTGCCACATTCTTCTAGTAAAATCTCTTCTTTAGCATGGACATTTCTGTATCTGAATCTGAATTAGTTAGCCAAACCGATGAGCTCTGAGACAAATAAATAATCGGCCTGGTGATACTGAAAAGCCTTGTTGTGCTCCGAATTACCAGAGTATTCAGCTGAGAAATGGCTGTCACTTAACAGGAACTCTGTAAACTTAAAAGCACCAGAAATGTCATACTGTAACTGAAATTTGCTACATCTGTTAGGGTACTCCACAAATGCACTACTCACAACTAAGACTCACACATCATTTACATGCAGTGTCACCTTTGTCTTGTGGTTGTGGACTTCTAGCCCCATGTGTGATCATTAGATAACAAGCTAGCAGTTTTGCTGCTATTTGTACCTCTGATTAATCAAAGTATATGTACAGCTATTTCAGTAATGTTTATAATACGGCAAACAAAAGCAGTTTCTTTATTTGTTCTGCCTGCATGGAATCCATCTAGCATTCACTCTTTGTTACAGACGTGGCTTTAGGCAAACCAGCACCATATATTTCACGAGGTAGCACTGCATCAACTTCACAATGAATGGCTGACTCTGCACTTGCTCTGCTCTGGTGAAAAGTCTTGAAATAACTCTCACCTGGAGTAAGATTAGGAAGAACTAGCTTTCCACAATGGCCGACAGGTTCACTCACTTTGAATTGTAATGTTACTTCTGGTTGCCTTCCTTCTGGAGATGTATGGGACCTATGCACAAACTACCTGAATACTTGTGCTGGACATCCGTGATCTGCTAAGCAGCCCTTCCCCACAGTTTTGTCAGCCTGCTCACAACCTTACAATTGGTACTGTATGCGTAACTGGTGTGTGACGAACGTGTTTGTGTGCCAGTTGTAGTACAGAAGTATTAAAAGGCTGTTGGCTCTGTTGAATGTGCAAAGGGCATGTATGTGGAACCAATGCTTACATAAAATCAGAGCTGATGTTATAACTGTTTGCAGCACACATAACTGCTACACAATTTGCTGAGCTTGTGCTCTGCTCTCTCAGTTACTGCAGTACAATTCACCTCAGTAAGTAGTGTGATTGTAAAGTGTATTTGGAGTTATGCAGAATGAATCCATGATGAACACAATAAGTACTGTTTGTGAGTGTTGATGCTGTTGTTTAAACGCAAGTGTTATGAGCTATGCACTTTACTTTCATGCAGAAATGGAGAGGAAAGCTCAGTATCACCATAATCTTGTAACGTGCAGTGGGTAGCGCATCTGGGGAAGTGAAGGTTTAGGAAAACAACAATTCAGGGAAAGCATCTGCTACTGTGACTTCAGGGTTTTAATGTACTCTTTCTTCTTAATGCAATACTGTGCTAGAGTCAAGTACAACACTGCTGTTTTATGAGGCCCATCATTACCAGCTTGTTTCTTTACTTGTTGTTGGAGCTACAGATTGACTCCACCAAAGCTATGACAAACTGACCCATTAGTTTTTAGAAGTTCTGCATAAGAAATACATGTTGAATGAACAAGGGACGATTCAGGTAATTGTACTTTGTTGTCGATCTTCGCAAGTGGAATCACTGGCCTTATTAGCATAGTTACTCTTACTGAGCAATTAGCCTATGGCTAGACTGCTAGAGGGGGCACAAATCTTACCTACTCCACACCCACCTGATACTATATTTATAGTACTGAACAAAGCATCACTTCCTCCTGTACTGCTCCACAGTCCTATCATTTAATAATTTATTTACTATTAGCAGCTTTAGGGATGGGACAGTTAATACTGCTGTTTCACGGTGACTTCATTGCTAGTTTGATCATAAGGTGATCTATCTGCTGCATGGAATCTACATGTTCTCCATTTATCTGCATTTCATTTTTTCCAAATCCTTAAGGCATGACATACATAAACTGATGACTCTTGAAACTGCCAACAAATGTTTGTGCAGTGCAGATGCACACGTGTGTGCATGTGTGTCCTGCAACACACTATTGTCTTGCCCATGTTTAGTTTCTTTCCCTTGCATCCACCAGGTGCTGAAACAAGCTGTTGCTACCTTTTGACTCTGAAATGGACAAAGCAGGCATCAGAATGAAATATGAATAACTATTCACAACTTTGCTCTCATCATCTGTAACTAATCTCTTCTCATACCACCAGTTTATAGGTTCATAGGTGTGTACTAGGCTAATGGCCCTGGAGCCTTTACAAGCCTAGCCCATAGGATTACCCTGGCATCATGCCACCCGACCTTAGTTCCCAGCGCCTCTGTCGAGTAGAGTCACTGGACTGATCCTTGGGGTGAATTTTCTATTTTCCATCCACTCATCAAGATTTCCCTTGAAGAGGGCCAGTGAAGTGCTCTGTTTGACATGTATGGGAAGTCTATTCCATAGCATGGGCAGTCTCTGGGTTATGAACTTGTCCCTCCAGCTTGTTCTATTGATTGTGATAATGAGGTTGAGGTCTCTGGAGCATGTGGTGTGGAGGGATTGGGATTTCTTTAGATGTAGCATTTCTAAACAGAGCTGGGTCAGACATGGATTTGTAAGTCAAGTATTGATCACTTCTAAGTAGGCGATATGAGACAGAGAATAGTTGGAGTTTTTTGAGTCTGTCCATATAGGACAAGTGTTTAAGGCCTAGGATCCTCTTTGTGAGGTACCGCTGCAGCCTCTCCAGTTGTTGCAGGTGTCTAGTGAGGTACATGCCAAATGGGACATTGTACTCAATGACTGGCCTAATGAGGGAAGAGTAGAGGGAGACAATGACCTCTTCCTGGATGCAAAACCCTTAGTAATGAGATGTGCCACATAGAAGGACTTTCTGACCACAGTGGCAATGTGGTGGTCAAAAGAGAGGTTGCTGTTAACCTGTGTTCCCAGATCTCTTATAACTCCTTCTGTGTTCAATGGACTACCATCAATCTGGTAATTCATGGGAACCAGGTTTTTCCCAAAGGGGATGATGACACATTTTTTGGCATTGGGCTTAAGGCCGTGGTTCTGACACCAGTCATTGGTCTCAGTGAAACCTTTCTGTAGGATGTTAACATTACTTGGGGAGTTAATAATAGCTCCCAATTTGCAATTGTCTGTTAACTTTGTCAGCCAGAGTCCCTTCTTGTTGGCCTGGACTTCAGAGAAGTGTGGGCACTCCAAGACTACTTCAAAAGCACGGACTGGAATATATTCAAGGAGGTGGCTAATATGGGCCAGAAAATTAACCTGGATGAGTACACACATTCTGTGATGGCCTATATATGAAAGTGTGTGGATAATGTGACAGTCAACAACAGCATCATCAACGAGTGAATTAGAAACCCTGGCTCACAAGTGGAGTGTATGAGCTCTTAAAGGCACGCAATGGTGCCTTTAAGTCTAAAGACAAATATGCCCTTTAGGAAGCCAGAGTGAAACTAAGCAGAGGAATAAGAGAGGCTAAGCTGGCCTATGGAAAGAAGATTCAGGGTCACTTCTCAGACCAGAGAGACTCCAGGCATCTCTGGTAAGGTATACAATCTATATCAGACTACAGGTGCCTACCTTCGCAATGTGATGATAACAGAGAGTTTCTCAATGAGCTCAATACATACTTCAGCAGGTTTGAGAAGGGAAACAATACAATAGCAATGAAACTGTCCACCAACCAAGAAGATAAAGTGCTCTGCCTTCACCCGGCAGATGTTCAAAAGGTGCTGCTACAGGTAAACCCAAGAAAGACAGCTGGTTCTGACAATATTCTGAGGCAGGTGCTCAGGAACTGTGCTAACCAATTAACTACTGCTCTCACCAACATATTCAACATCTCTCTGCATCAAATCACAATACCCAAGTGCTTCAAGAATACATCCATTATACCACTGCCCAAGAAGTCTCCACCCTCAAACCTGAATGACCACTGCCCAGTAGCTCTCACCTCAGCTGTAATGAAATGCTTTGAGAAATTGGTCAAAGACTACTTAACATCAAGTCTTCCTGCAACACTGGACCCACTCCAATTTGCTTATAGATCCATTTGCTCTACAGCAGATGCCATCTCACTGGCACTCCACCTATCCTTGGCACACCTGGAGAACAAATACTGCTATGTCCACATGTTACTTACTGACTTCAGCTTAGCCTTTAACATGGTCATCCCCAAGTTCTGATTGAGAAACTGGTCCATCTAGGTGTTCGCACTCCTTTATGCAACTGGATTCTGGAATTTCTTATTGACAGACCATAAAAGGTATGTGTAGGCAACAACACCTCGATAAGCATCACACCGAACACTGGAGTACTCTCTGAGGTAATCACCAACGCTGTAGATGAGGGTAAGGTGGTTCACACAGCCTATCTTGACCTCGCCATGGCTTTCGACACCATCCCCCATTCTGGAATTATAGCTAAACTCACTAAACTAGGCATAAATCCATACGTCACAAGATGGGTTGCCAATTGGCTCACTGAAAGAACCCACACTGTAAAAGTTGCAGACTCCAAATCTGACTTCAAACCAGTGACAAGTGGGGTACCACAAGGTTCAGTCCTGGGACCTCTCCTGTTTGGTATCTACTTCTCTGAAGTACAGGCTAACACAGAAGGCCTTTGGCTAATGAAGTTCACAGATGACTGCAAACTAGGAGCCATAGATGAGTCCCTAAATGATGTGGACATCCTACAGAAGGGCCTCACTGAGACAGATGCCTGGTGTCAGAGCCATGGCCTCAAGTTCAATGCCAAAAAGTGCACTGTCATTCCCTTTAGTAAAAACTCTGTACCCATGAAATACCACATAGGCGGCAGTCTATTTAACACTGAATGTGTGATAAGAGATCTGGGGACCCAGGTGGACAGTAGTCTCTCCTTTGATAATCACACTGCCATAGTGGTCAGGAAATCCTTCTACATGGCACACCTCATCACAAAAGGGTTCTCATCTAGGAAAAAAAGAGGTCATTGTTCCCCCTCTACTCAACACTCATTAGACCCATTATAGAGTACAATGCCCCTTTTGGAATGTACCTCACAAGACATCTGTAGCAGCTGGAAAGGCCACAGAAGTATCTCACAAAGAGGATTACTGGCCTCAAACAGATACCCTTCACTGACCGTCTCAAAAAACTCCAGCTTTACTCCATAGCATATCACCTACTCCGAGGTAATCTCTGCCTAACATATAAAGCTATGTCAAACCCAGAGCTGTTGGACATGCTACACCTAAAGAAATCCCAATCCCTCCAAGCTACATGCTCTAGGGATCTAAACCTTGTCACCACAATAAACAGGACATGCTGGAGGGATAGATTCCTGTCCCAGAGACTTTCCATACTCTGGAACAAGCTACCCATCTATGTCAAGCAAAGTTCCTCATTAGCACTTTAAAAGAAAAATCTTGATAAGCGGATGGGAAATAGGAATACACCCTGGGGATAATTTCTGTGGCTCTGCTCGACAGGGGCACAGGAAAATAACTTTCTTGGGTGGCATAAGCCAGGGAACCTTGTTGGCTAGGCTTACTTAGGCCCTTGGGCCGATAGCCTAGTACCTACCTATGAACCTATGAGTACCTCCTGTTCACCATGCTGTCACATGACTGCATTGCTAGGTACAATACAAACCACATTATTAAATCTGTGGATGACTACAGTGGTGGGTCTCATCAGCAATGGGGATGAAAAACCCTATAGAGAGAAGGTGATCCAACTGATTAGCTGGTGTGACAACAGCCCCTTGTCCCTCAAGGTTAATAAAACAAAGGAGATAATAGTAGACTTCAGGAAGAGATGTAAGGCTCATTCTCTATTCACAAAGGAGAAACAGCGGAAAGGGTAAAGACCACCAAGTTCCTGGGGGTGCATACCACTAAAGACTTGTCTTGGTCAAGAAACATTAATCACATTGTCAAGAAGGCACAACAGCATCTACACTTTCTAAGAAGGTTGAGGAGAGCAAATCTACCATCTTCAGTTCTCACAACCTTCTACAGGGGTACTACTGAAAGCATCCTAACCAGTAATCTCTCAGTGTAGTATAGAAACTACATGGTTTCAGATTGCAAATCTCTCCAGAGGGTGGTGAAAGTGCCAGAGAGAATTATCAGAGCCACACTCCCATCTATCCAAGATTTGCACTCTGCTCTGTGCCAAAGCAGAGCCATGAAAATAGTCAAAGACTGCACTCACCCTGCCCATGGTCTGTTCTCATGTTTGTCTGCAGGCAGGAGATACCATAGCTTGCATTGCAAAACCACCAGATTTAATAATTTTTCCACAAGCCATCTGACTTCTGAACTCCAGTAATAACATACACCATATTGGTCATCAAGGTCTGGAGTTACAATGTTGAACTAATTCACAAACATATGCAATAACTCTATGAAAGTACAATCTTATACCTTATGTGCAATATTAACAATGCCAAGATAACTTTCTGTGAAATATGCCAAGTTAGCATTCCTTGCAATTTGAAATCTGTCTGATTCTGATCTATGCACTACATTATCTGTGCAATATTTTGGGTACTGACCAAGACAAGTAAGTGGAATAGTATTAAACGTCTTACTGTTGTTATTTGTTGGATTACCATTAGCATATGTGTTATTGTTGTATTAATATTATCAGTATATGTTGTATGCACATCGAGTTCAAAGTAACCTAATTTTGTTCAGTTAAACTGTTGGGCGGTCTGAATGACAATAAAGTTCACTTTGACTTTCCCCCAGACTTAATAAATTACTGTGTCCAGGTGCGTGGTTCTCCCTTGGTGGTGCGCTATGCATATTAATGAAGGCACGTTGCTGAGGGAGAGCTGTGGAACACGGTTATTCAATCAATGTAGGTAGTGTGTCACTAACTGTGCCGCAAATGAGTAACACACCCCCTGCACTGTCCAAGGACATTATATCAATGTATTTAATTTTATTTCATTTTATTTTAGTTTGAGTGGTGCACCACGGTGCGCAGCAGTTGACACATGACAGACATCTAAAAAGGAAAACTGGATGCATTTAATTTGTGATTCAAAGTCCAGGTTTAAGCATAGCTTAGTGGGTTTGTGAAGCACAGCATGGTGCTTACCAGTGCTTAAATTTAGCTCAGAGGTATATGTAAAAGTACAGCAACATTCCACATATCCACATAGCCAAGTGGTTAGAGTTACGGCCTTATGTGCAGTAGGTACAGGGTTTGAATACGTGGAAAGGTAAATTAAGCAATTATTTTCAAAATATAAATGATGCCAATTATTTTTAATTCATGATGTGCTGCGCTCAGCTAAGCTCTGCTAAGCCTTGTTAAGTCATGAAAAGCACTGCTTAAACAATCTCTGTTTAGGCACTGCTTGGCACCACTTGGCTGTGCTTAGCTGGTTTGCACACTGCTAAGCATTGTCAGTTTAAGCACTGCTCAGCTCAGCTGCACTGGTTTGCTCAGTACCAAGTGATGCGCCACATTTTTAAAAATTGCACAATGTCATGTAAGGTAGGGAAAACAGGCTATATTAAGCACAACAGGTGGGAATACAGCATAACCAGTTGAAGCCTAAACTGTGCAGGAACTATGGTTGGACTCCTGGTGAAAGACCATGAGGATCAGCTGCTGCAGGGGCAGTTCCAGAGCTCAGAGTGCAAGAAGGCGGCCTGGGACTGGCTGGCACGCAATCTCACCAGTGCTACAGGCATCCTCACAGAGGTCAGCAGGTCCATCACCACTATGATGACCTGAAGCATCAGAAGGGGGATATGTTGGACACCTGGGTCTGGGAAGCTCAGGCTGGGAATGCCCCACAAGTTTGTAAGTACTGTTAGCATTGTTTTCCCAACACCTAATCTGAATGTTTGACAGACAGGTATGCATAAGTGTGTGCTTCTCTCCCTACAGCTGCAGAGGGGAGAGCTTGCAACCTAGAGGTGCATCCAGGGTGCTTGGCCAGGTTGTGCCATGAGTGTGATGAGTACAGATTAATTTGCAATCTACAGTCAATAAGCAAGAAAGAGTAAAGCATTAACTGCAATAGTTAGATACTGTAAAGATTTGTGTATTGCGATGAATGTGGACATAGGCCTGTACTGCAATAAGTGACTACTGCCAACTACAGTGCAATAAATAGGGAAGACTAAAGCATTAACCCTGATATAAATAAAATAAAGTTTCTACTGCATTCATTGTGGAATTGCAGCTGTATTGCAACACCTGCATTATATCAATTGTTGTGCAATAAAGACTTGAAACTATACCATTAACTGCATGAAGGGACCCCTAATAAAACTGGGTTGTGCCTTATGTGTTCAATTAGGGCTGTTTTCCATGAAATCAGTTATGACAATAATGACAACTGCTCTGAAATAATAACACAAAAGAATACCACTACCTGCTTCAAGGTATAGCTATTAGAGTGTTATACAATAACTGTAGATTCACAGCTACAGTACAAGAAATGCATTATGACACCTGTTCTGCAGTAACATCTGAAGCAATACTAGTAACAACCAAGGTATATTGTGTATACCAGGATTGCCTTGTGTTAACCATTGCATTTCAGCTATATGCATTTATGCTCTGAGGTACGGTGCTGCAGGCAAGTATGACAGTGTAATAGCTGTAGACAGCAAACATACTATAATCTGCAACTGTATTTGGGTGAGCTAGCCAACCCAATAATCTGACATGGTTTGTAGACTTCACAGATATTTCCACCCACTAACAGTATATTGTGTACACCTGCATTCTATATAGTAATGTATAGTTTACCTAGTATCTCTGCCATGCATAGATCTCATGCATGTGTGTTCAACTGTCACTGCAGTTTAGTATAAAACTATAGTACTATTACCAGGTCATATTTTGTTTCCAGGTGAGCTCTAGGTAAATATCAGTCAGTCAGTAGTCAGCAGTGGCTCTGTAGCTCAGTTTGTTAAATGCTCTGTCTCAAGTACATATTGCCACACACAGACCAGAGTTTAAATCCAGTGCCATGTAGTAATAAATATTACTGAATCAGTTTTACATTGAAGACAGATGTTCTCTCCACAGGAAATATAGGTAAATGGGTGAAGTAGCCCTTATGATGAGTAAATAGTGTGTGTGTGTTCAGATGCAACAGGCTGTTAAGAGCACTGACCAAGAATGGGATAAGACTTCATAAAATAAAGGTAAAAAGTACAATAATAATAAAAGAAACTAAAATCTTGGTATGACTGCATGCCTGGAGTGTCGGTGAAAGTTTGCTGAAGTTCTATCTCCATGCCTGCCAAGGATGGCATGATAGTTGTTTATTCTCTGTACTGTACAAATGCATGTCTCTCAGGTGTCACACTGTCATGGACTGTAATTAGTGTTGCAGAATCCCTCTGTCACAGATGTATCATCGACATGATTATGTCAATAGCACAGACACACTACATCAGTCCACAGTACACCTTGGTAGTGATAAAGGTCCACCTGATGTGTACGTGTTCTTTGTAGCTGTATACCTGCAGGTGGTACTGCTTGTTCCATACTGTCATATGCGGATAGCTTGAGAGGTATGTACATGCTACAGCAGCTATAATGCAGTGTTAAACATAAAGGAAGGACAGAGGTATAGAGTATATAGCAGTACTGTTGTAAACTATATAGCCTATACTGGTATTAATAAACTGTATTTCTCTCTCTCTCTCCCCAGCCCTTATTTTCATCTAAATTTATTGTTGTTATACATTGGTTATGGTTTACTATTAACATGTTGTTCTCTAAACTTTATTTTGGGGTATATGTTCTATTATTGTTAAGTATTACAATGGTTGCATATTAACGTATCTTGATGGCCTTATGCTGTAACTGTTACTAGCATGCTGTTAATATACTGACTGTTATGTTATTTATTGTTGTGTTCCAGATTATATGCATTGATATCTTAATGGGTTATTTCCAATGTTCTGGCATGCTGTTATAACTCACAAAATGCTTTGGTCATAACTAACCTATACACACACTGCTACACCTCTATCACCAAAGCACATCAGGGTATGCTGGTTTCTGACCTGCCTACCCTGATGTCTAGGACCCAAGCTGGTGGTGGCCCCTCTGCTGGCCCTGCACCACCTTTGGGTGGAACTGCCTCAGGGGATGGGGCCCATCCCCCCCAGGAGCAGTGGCAGAGGGGCTGTAGTTACCCAGGATCAACTACCAGCCATGGTGTGCAGGACTGTGCATAGGAGTTATGAACAATGCCTGCGTCAGACTGAGAGCAGACTCGACAACCTGGTGGGACCTAGTGGCCCTGGCACTCATCCTCCTGCACAGCCACCTTCAGAGCAGTGTTGACTGCCCATGGTTGGGGAGCTCGGTCACACTGCTGCCATCTGGGGGCACATGCATCTCTGATTCCACAACACTCTCCCCATCCAATTTGTTTACCCCATCATGTGTCACACATCACCCCTGTATGCTGTCTTGTCTGTCTGCAAATGCAACTTCTCCTAACCAACTTACATCCCCACATGTACCTACATCCCTTCTCCAAAATTCCTCTCTCTCCTTAAAAAAACTGGACACCTGTCCCACAAAACATATCTCACCATACATAGCTCTCCATTTTGCACGTGTCTACTGGACACAACTAATTAGGTCCAATTGGCTTGATAACACATGTATGCTGTCCTCACCCCTCTCTCTGGGGGTTGAGGGTCCAAATTCATGTACAAATTCTGTAAAAAATGCACAGCTTTTGCTGTACAAGAAATGAAAAGCTATGGCACCCAGTAACTCAGGGTAGTGTGCTACATGGTAGAAGAGATGCATACTGCTGGCCCTCTCCTCAGGGGTGTAGGGTAAATAAATGTGCTCACTGGCATGTGTTTGCCTGTGACAGCCCCATCATGTCCCCAATTGATCTTTGAAAAGTACCTGTAGCTAGTATCCTAAGGGCTACACATACCTTTTTTCCACTGGGATGGGTTCCCATTTGTTGGCTCTGGGTCTGAGTTGAGGGCAGCAGAGCTTGGTGAGTTATTGTAGTGTGCCCCTGTCCACCTTGTAGCACTCTACAATCTCCAGCTCATGTAGCTCCTGGAAGGTTACACCTTGGGTCTGAACACTCTTCTCCTTCTCAGTCTAGGCTTATTGTCAGCAGCAGAAGCATCAGCACTGACCTCGGCATCTAGCACATACTTTTGTAGCAGAGATGCAGCAGCCCCTAGCATTCTCTCATTTAAAATTCCCAAATTCCCAAGTCTTTACCCTAATGGTGCAGAGTATGGGGGGAAAATCAGATTGTAGGGTGTATGCATACTTTATAGTGCTCTGCTGCAGATGCAGCCTATGTAACTGGCTATGATGCATTCCACCTGCCAAGTACATCATTGAAGGGTTGGAATGCTCCAGTTTAGGTGGAACAGGGGTCATCAGTAATTTATATATAATTTGTTTTCTCAGCCAATTTCTTTTTTTCTTTTTTGACAGCCTTCCTTGCTTACACTGCAGTGCAGCACGCAAACCTGCTCTGCAGGTATAAACAATGCTCAGCAGTTAGTAGACACACCCCCATGAATGGACACACCCAGCACAGCGGTGTGCCATGCAAACACACTTAAACATGCAGCCTGAAGCTAAAGAAAGCTTATCAGCACTAAACACACACCCCTGCTCAACAAAGTGGCATGGCGAGCAAACGGATACCGCTGTGCTCCAATGTGCTTAAAAAATAGAGATATGCCCTCTTTTGATATCAGCTACCTCTTCTGTGGATACCAATATGGTTCTGGGGCTAAACAAGTTTGATCTGCAGGCACGGATACCCATTTTTGCTATTCAGTAACCCCAGCTCATTTACATACAGATCCGTACACACAACCTCAATACTACACTATTCCAGGACCTACCTCCTTAGCAACCACGGATATCTACCATTCTACATACTCCATGCAAGGCCCTATAATGAATTATTGTCACATATTTTATTTTTTTCATTTTTATATATTTTTTTGCATAACAGCATATTTGAACACTGCTGCGTGATGCAGAAATATAATATGGGTATTAAAAAATTATTTGAAATTTTCCATTACTTTTAGGACACACAGGGCACAGTTTTGCACACATCTGTGTCTGTTTTGCTATTTCTGACCTTCTAACTGGTCTTTTACAGCCCCTGTACACTTTTTAATTTCACGTACACAGAATTTTTCCATGTACACTTTGCACACCAACACGGGATCTGCACAACTGTCTATCTGCTTGCTGGATCACTCTACACCCTCATTTGCATGCAGTTCACCTGTTTATGAAGTGATCTGCATGCCATGGACATTTCTGTATTGGCATGCTCGTGCACGACCCTCATCTCTGTTTACTGGAGCGCAAGGCTGCTTACTTCCATGTAAGCACAGTGCCATTATGCCTACATGACAAATAAGTCTGTGTAGACTTTATTAAATTCCCCTTTTGACTTTATATTGCAACACTGTATATACTGTTCCTGTATGGGTCTACCTAAACTTAAACACAGTGTTAGTGTTACTGCCATTAGCATCTATCCTTGTAACAGATAACATAGAAACCAACCCCAGTCCTACCTGCTGCTACTTTGAAACTAACAAAAGAATGATTACTACACCCTGAGTGCAAGCAACATCAGAAACACATTCGGTACAATGGAAAATGTTTACAGTCCAATACAATCCTTACATTGCTGGCATAAGAGATTCATGGATGAAATTTAATGAATACATTCCAGCTCTGTACATAATTTAAATTGGTTCTTTGAAAGCAAGTTCTGTACCTTACTTCTAGGTAATCATCTTGTAGTCTGCTTAAAACATCGCCATACATTTCAGACTAAAACTCAACTTCATCATTCTGTCAATGTCTGAACAAAAACCATATAACATTTATTATCACACTAGATTCTAAGAAACAGATACCTTTATGGAAAGTATTACCCGTTTCATGTTTAAATGCAACTCTTCAATCACAGGAGGTCTTTAATATTCACTGAGATTATCATGTTAAGAACAGCACTGGATGAAGCCCCAAAATGTTCACTTTAACATAACTGTTTCAGAACTAACCAACTCCATTACAAATAATCAAGCTGTGCTGGACAAAAGGTAACCAATATGCCAGATAGAGTCATGTAACCAGTACTTCACACATCTCACTTTAATGATCACAGCACTATGACAGCCTGAATCTCTGCCAAATGACAGTATGTGTGTACAACAATTGCTACTTAACAGAATTTTAAATAGAACTTTCAATTATCCCAGAATATGAAACCAGTGTAAGCTGATTCTACATTACATCTCAAACTATGACTCTACTTTGAAATACCTGTCACATGCCCTTTTACCACTACATAACAAATATCACATGAAATGATATCTATGGGCTTAGCAATCCCCTGAAAAACACCACACCTCAATAATACTTTTACAGTCAGGAAAATAAAATGAATGAATTACACAAGTAAATAAACAGTGAGCTACACAGGTAGGATGAAACAGCATTAGAAATGAAAATAAAACCCTGATTTAAAAAAAACAAAGCTTCTATCTTGAATCAGAGGCACACATTAATAGGAAATTATAAGATATTCTGGCAGGAACTAGATAATGTCCCAGGAACAGAAAAAAATACTAAAGACATCATTATCTGATCCCATCTCAGTAGCTGATGTGTTGGCTTACAAGTTTTGCAAGACACTGGAATAATTACCAACAATACTTACCTATAGGTTCATAGGTTGGTACTAGGTTATAGGACCTATGGCCTATACAAGCCTAGCCATAGCAATTCCCTGGCTATTTCTTCCCACAGTATTTACTTCCCTGGACCCCTGTCTAGCAGGGTGACTGATGTGATCCCTGGGGTGAATTTCATATCTCCCATCCAATCATCAAGGTTCCTTTTGAAGAGGGCCAAAGGGGCACTCTGTTTGACATGTATGGACAAGCTATTCCAGAGTCTCTGGGTCAGGAACCTATCCCTCCAGCATGTTTTGTTCATTGTGATGACAAGGTTTAGATCCCTGGAGCGTGCATCTCTGAGGGATTGGGATTTCTTTAAGTGTAGCATGTCCAACAGCTCTGGGTTTGACATGGCCTTGTATGTTAAAGAGAGTTCGCCTCTGAGTAGACTATGTGTGACAGAGTGTAGGTGGATTTTTTTTTAGATGGTCAGCATAGGGCATCTGCTTTAGGCCTGTGATTCTTTTAGTGAGGTATTTCTGTGGCCTTTCCAGTTGTTGCAGATGTCTTGAGAGGTGCATACCAAACGGGGCGTTGTATTCTATAATGGGTCTAATGAGGGATGAGTACAGTGGGACAATGACCTCCTTTTTTCTGGATGAAAAGTCCTTAGTGATGAGGTGTGCCACATAGAAGGCTTTCCTGTTTTTGGCGATGTGGTTATCGAAAGTGAGACCACTGTCCACCTGTGTCCCTAAGTCTCTTATCACACTTTCTGTGTTTAGTGTACTGACACCTATGTGGTAATTCACAGGTAATGTTTCCCAAAGGGATAACTATACATTTCTTGGCATGGCTCCGGCACCAAGCATCTGTTTCTGTAAGGTCCTTTTGTAGAATATCCACATCATTTGGGGATTCAATAATGGCTCCCATTTTGCAGTCATCTGCGAACTTCAGTCCCTTAGTGTTGGCTTGTACTTCAGAGAAGTAGATGCCAAACAAGAGCGGTCCCAGGACTGAACCCTGAGGTACTCCACTTGTCACTTGTCTGGAGCTGGACTTGGAGTCGGCTACTTTTACAGTCCGGGTTCTGTCAGTAAGCCAGTTGGCAACCCATCGATTGACATAGGGATTAATGCCCATCTTAGTACATTTATCTATGATTCCAGAGTGGGGGATGGGGTCAAAGGCCTTGGCAAGGTCCAGAAAGGCTGTGTGGACCACCTTACCCTTGTCCACGGCTCTGGAGACTGATTAGAAGTCAATTAGGTTCAGGAGACAAGATCGGCCCTTCATGAACCCAAACTGTGTGGGGTCCAGTGTTTGAAGGTTGGCAATGTTTTTGTTTATAAGTTCCATGATAATACATTCCATGGCCTTACAAATCAGTCTCGTCAGACTGATGGGGCGGTAGTTCCCAGGATCCAAGGTGGATCCCCTCTTGTGGAGTGGGATAACTGTAGCCGTGCACCACTCAGTGGGAACAAAGTCTGAGGTGAGGCTATGATTAAACATGACACTTAGGTGAGGTGCCAGTTCATTTTGTAGTCCATGTAGTACACAGCCTGGGATGTCGTCTGGTCCCATGGATGCTGTATTTTTAGCTTTGGAGAGTGCGTTTTTACCTGTGTGACCATTATTACTGGAATTCGGCAATCTTTCGGTATTGAGGTGGGCCCTTTAGGGGGTGAGAGGGGGGTGAAGTTTGCACTGAATCGATCTAACAGGATATTGGCAATATCCTTGGGATCAGTATATTTAATGCCATTCTGTTGTAGCTCAGAGCAGATCTGAGCATTGCCATTTAGATTCTTGACATAGCTATAGAATGCCTTGTGGTTGTCTTTGGAATCTTTGGCAATTTTATTTTCGTAACTAGCTTTGGAAGACTTTATGAGGGATCTCAGCTTCTTACTGAGGCTGGTAAGGGAGTTTTTTTTGCATCCTGGGATTTTCCTGTTTTTTGCAACAGTTTTTTTCCTTTTGTTGTAAAGTTGGTTTATGGCAAGGGACCACCAGATTGGGTTCCTTTTTTTGGAGGAGAGCATCCTGCTCCTATTGGGGATGGCACGATTCATGCACAAGGGGATGTGCTCGTACAGTGCCTTAGTGTAGGATTCAGCAGTCGAACTTTTAGTTCCTATCTGCATGGGTGTCATGACGTTTTTCACTTCTGACTTGAGTAGCATGAAGTTGGCTTTGTAAAAGTTTTTTACGGAGGTTTCCTTACTGGGGGGGGGGGGGGGGTGGAGGTGGGATGTGGATGTCAAGGGTGATTAGCTTATGGTCAGACTTTACCAACAAGGAGGTGACCATAGGTGTGGAGCATCAATTTTCCATGTTGGTAATGACCAGGTCTAGGATACTGGAGCCCCTGGTGGGACTAAGGATTAGTTGATCCAGGGCACTGGAATTTATGAATTCCAAGAATCGGTGGGCAAAGGTGTTGGTACACAAGTAGTTTTCCCAGTTAATGGTGCGGTAGTTGAAATCACCCAGTATTAGGGTGTTTGGTTGTATCTTAATATTTTCCAGTATGCTTCAAAAGGTGTAGTGAGAATCTTGGGGCATGGTGGGGGATCTGTAGCAAGCTACAATTTGGATTGCAGTCTTACCTAGTGTTGGTTGCACCTGGAGAATTTTAGACGCATTGTGTTGGGCAACTAGCCTGGTGTTGTGAATATCCTTGGTGAATATGGACACTCCTCCACCTTTAGTGTTTCGGTTTTGGTTTTGCAGCCGAAAAGTGTGGTAAGAGTTGTAGGTTGGTATTGCAGGGGTGCTATCTGGAGCCTTGAACCAGGTCTCAGTTACTGCACAGATATCGATGTTCTCCATTTTTAGGAGTGCCTCGAGAAAGTGCATTTTGAGGTTTAGACTTCTAGCACTGAGTAGCATTACCTTCAGATTTTGCATGCTTGTACCTGTTACAGTGGTGGTTTTGTCCTTTGAACTTTAGCTAAAAAAGGCACTATAGGGGTGGCAGGAGCCTTAGCCAGTAACCTGACTCCCAGGGGCGACAGGTGCAGACCATCTCTGGCAAAGCATCGTGGTCTGTCGATCATGTCGTCCCAGGCAGACAGATACTGGATCCCCTTTGAATGACACCAGAAGCTTAGCCAATTGTTGAAATATCAGTGCTGGCACTATTTAGTTTCTGTACTAATTTTCTTTTCACCAAGTCTGAATTAAACAAGACAAATTACTAGTTTAAAACCATACATGTTTAAGGTAAGGATAGCTGGCTTTAACAGCCCATATCCAAAATCCATCAATGTGATATTCTGACTGATATATTCCCCTAAAGACAGGTTCAGCTTCGAAAAGCACTCTCTCGGTTAATGAATTGTGCACCTCAATAATCTGTCCAAGCAAGGAACATAAAACAAAGTAGATTATGTCCAAATAACACTCCTTTCAATCAGGCTGAAAAAAGCTGTATCCATTCATTCATTTGAAAACCCAAATGGAAATCCATGAACTTCATTGCAAAAAAAAAAAAAAAACAGTGTCCTTCCCACAAAGGACAAAGAACCTCAACCTCAGTGCTCACTCACTAGCATAACTTACAAATGCATGGATGAAGGCAAGCTCACCTGCAGGGCCTTAATTCCTCAGAATAGGGTATTAACTGTACTAAGTCTGTAAAGCATACATAAAATATCCATAATCTTGTCTTCAATCTATACAAACAAATTTCCAGCAAGTTTCTCATTCAATACTCCAACCAGTACGAGGGAGGGCAGATGTTCCTTAGAGACTACAGTAGGTTCCTTGCCCTTCATCCTTTATAAATTCTATCTTCTTTTGCCTTCCCAGTGTACATACCCTTCTGTACACTGGAAACCTTGATAGCTTGTACTGCAGCCACTCCCACACCTACAACCGTTAAATCAAAACTTAGGCCCTTAACTCGTCATGTCAGAAACTAGGCCTTGATCTAGCAAATTACTACATCAGGTTCAGCAATACAGGTTTAACCATTAACGTCTATAAAACAAAGATCATGCTCTACAGTACTGACAACAGACACAGCAGAGTACCTGCTCACTGGACTACAAGCTCACTAAATATGGGAACTCTTGGAGAAATACATGGGTTCAGGTTCTTGACGGTAAAGCTGACCGTAGCTTGAGATTATCTGGATATATACACAAAGTATTTAACAAGATTCAGTCAATCTTGGGTGCATTTTATAATCTAAGTATCCAACTAAACAAAAAATTAACAATGGATCTAAGTAACAAGAATATGTCTGCTCAGAAATTACCACCAGGTCTCCCTCCAGCTGCCATATATAACAAATTAAACTCAGTAAAATAACTATGTTCATGATAAACTCACACTGAAGAGAACAGCATCATCTGATGCTTGTTTAGGATGACTGCCTGTCTCTCACCCTCAGACCAGTCCTGCATGCATGCACTCACACCTACCATATCTAACACAGTAGCCTTCGGCTGTAGGTAATGAATCACCATGCATAGCAGCTCAACTGAAAGGCAACAGTTTCTTGACTGCATTGCTTATAGATCTCATGACAGTCCTCCTGAAGTTAGTTCTGAAGTTTCAAATTTCCAGTTAGCCAAGGATACATTTATACAGGCATCTCAATCATCTTTGGTACATAGAAACAGTGTGCTAATCTCTGCAAATACCTCTGATTCCTTCTATGTTTTCTCCATGCACAGTGTATAATCTTGGACTTTGGGGATCACTTAATATCAACTGAAATGTCAACGCTCAAAATACAGAGTGCCAACAAGCCAAAAAAAAAAGACTGAAAACCCAGTAAAAGAGCGAATCTCAAAGATCGCTCTTCTCCTTTAAATTTCTTTTTTGAAGGAGGGGAAGGCCCCATGCACCTCCCAAAACCATACCCACCAAACATATATATTCCAATTCAGAGATCACCGTACCTCAGAGAAAGTGAAATATTCCAGGAAACGGCCTTCTCAGACCTATATGTAAGTATGTTTTTCAGGCAGTCTCTGTGTTTTGAGACTTGCTCTAGCAGATCCCGACATTTCAAAAGGTTACCAGTACAGATGCCTGCATGTGAGATTTCTGCCTAGAATTCTCATTTACTGTCACTTTCTGGTAGGCTTATTATAGTACTGCCACCAAAGCTTGCAATCGTCTTTCTGGTACTAACAAAACAAAAGACATTAGTGCTGATCTTAACCTTTCTGCCACCAACAGTTGTGAAAGTGACAGACCTACTTTTTTCAAAGGTATATTTCTGCAGTCTAACAACACAAGATTTAAGTGCATATGGCGTGACATACTTCATCATATTTTCACTGTATGTATAATGTTCTCCAGTTGCTAATTTAATTGCAGATATCTTGTATATATTAGACTTGAGGTAATACGCTAAAAAATTATAACATTTTGAGAAATACTTCAATTATTGAGTGACAAATTGTGGACCATTGTCTGACATTATTTGTTCACATGTTCCATCTTTAGCAAAGCCTGTTAAGCCCACGTATTGAAGAAGTGGTATCATATATTTCAACTAAATTACTTTTGGACTCTTTGACTAACAGCCAGCATACAGAAGAAAATTAAAATTATTGCAGTGAAACAAGTCATCTCCCACCTTTATCCATGGAAAAATCTGTAATTTCAACAAGCATCAGTTCCTCTTCCTGGTTTTGATTTCTATGCTTGCTACACACCGTACAGTTTTGCAACATTTGCCCTGTCTGTGCTGTCACACTATCTTGAGCTACTTTCTTGCATTTGGACATTTCCAAATTAGATTCATGCATACCCCTCAACCTTTCATCTTTTATAACAGGGGATCATCAAAGCTCATAGCAAAAGGCCCAAAAATCATTGCATTCAAAATTTGGTTATATGAAAATGTGTGCCCTTGGTGTGTGAAATGTTATATACAAATTTACCCTCCTGGGGCACAGAACCTAATAAATTAGTATCCCTGCAGTACAGAGCATATACTTTCTAAAATACAAGGTTCTATCACCTATGATTTAAGAACAGTATTCAACACAAACATTCAATGTTTGTGTTGAATACTGTTCTTAAATCATAGGTGATAGAACAGTATTCAACGCAAACATTGAATGTTTGTGTTGAATACTGTTCTTAAATCATAGGTGATAGAACAGTATTCAACACAGACATTCAATGTCAGGCTTCAATGTTTACAGAAACAAAGTTATGCGTATTGATATTCAGACAGGAGACTCATTTTTACTAGAGTTAAATTCACAAAATATTTATTTTTTAACTCGCAAAGTATTCTGAAATATAATAATTACATATGGCAATGGCCATACTTTCTCTAACCCTAAAGTCAGAGGACAACTGTTCAGCCTGATCCTTCCCATTATGTACATACTGAGAAAAGTAGCAGCTCTACCACTCCAAAAGAAGAGAACACTGTTAACTGTTCATTACGACAAAGATATCTTACAAGCTATAAAAAACAACTTTAATTTCTAAGAGAGGACTTACCACGTTTGTTAGGGTCATTGTGGATGGATGTTGGAAAACAGAATCTCTGCAGTGTACTGCTAGAAGCCCAGCAGTATGCAGCTATAACTCTGCAGTGCAGTGATAGCCCAGCAGCATGAAACTCCCACTCTGCACTGCACTGCTAGCAGCCCAGCAGCATGCAGCTCTAACTGTGTAGTGCACTGACAGCCCAGCAGTATGCAGCTCCATCTCTGCAGTGCACTGATAGCCCAGCAGCATATAGCTCTAACTCTGCAGTACACTACTAGCAGCCCAACAGCATGTGGCTCTCCGTTTCAACAAGAAAAAACAAACATCAGAAAAAAAAAGTGAAAGCCTGGACTGGAAACATCACAGCCAGCTATGATCAGCACAAAGGACATCAGAGCAGTCAGCTAACAGCTCTAGACAGCTTACTATCACATTTTAGTCAAATGAGTTTGAATTTGAAGTTACAGCTATTAATTGAAGTTATTTTACATTTTGTTCTGCATTTCAAGTGAATTCAGTGCTGTTTTTTTGTGATGTTAAGCAAATTAATCAGTGTTGCTGCATTTGTTGAGCTATCATTTGCTTATCACAGTTGCAACAAACAGACAGTTTTGGCCAGATGTGCTAGTGGTGCAGTGACTATTCTAGTAGCAGAAGTGTAACTGTTGTGATTCTGGGGAAGAGAGACACTACTGGATAGAGTTTTAACTGTTTTCCATTGGTTCTTTTATTTTCCATGTTTATTTTATATTGCACAAGTGGAGTAGCTATTGCTAATTCTAAGATTCCGGAAAGCTAAACTCCTGTGCACAAGCTAAAAACAAACCAAGTGGCATTTTGACTCCATTTTGTATGCAGCAAACAAGAAAATACATTTATTCTACTGCACTTAATGTCTCCTAGCTATTTAATAATTTTTTTTTAGCTTTAAGTTGTTTTTTTATCAGTTTTGAGTGGTTTCTGAAGTTTTTTTTTCACTTCTGTATTGCGTTTTTTTTTTCTGAATTTGAAGTTACATCTATTAACTGAATATATTTTACAGCCAAATCTTAAAAGGTTTCTGTGCCTAGATATTTAAATCAGTTTTAGGTGGTTTCTGATGTTTTTCTGCACTTTTACTATGTTTTCTCTGAATTTTAAGTTACAGGTATTAACTAAAGTAATTTTACAATTTGTACTGCATTTAAAGTGATTTCTGTGCTGCTAAGTGTATTAATTAATCAGTGTTGCTGCATTTATCTGTTGTGTTTTAGTCATTTTTCAAAGTTACAGCAAACAGCAGTTTTGGCTAGGTGTGTAAGTCATAAAGAACTTATTGTGGTTACTCTAATGGCCGAAGAGTAACTGTTGAAGTTGTGGGGAAGGTAAAAAAAATATTGGTTAGAGATTTAGCAGTCTTTCATGAGTTCTTTCTTTTTCCTTGTTTATTTTATATTGTACAAGATGTGCTTAGTGCAGCAGGGTTGAAACATGCACACCACAGACTCAGGTACTTTCAACTGTAACTTTTCCTGTTTAACCATTTCACCCATAACCTACCTGTAAATAGGCTCTTGTTGCAAACAGTTGCACCATGCTGTGCAGATAACATGCAGAGCTGAGCACTTAGCATCACAAAAGTAAACAATAACAGTTCCTAGAGGAGCTACACTGTGCCCACAGCCATTACATACAAACTCAACACTACTGTTATATGCAGGGTTTCTGAGCTGCACTTGTAACAATTGCATATAAAGCCAAGTTGCATATTTTACCTAAACAGACATTCATATATAACTACACTGCTTACTCCCTCAACCAATAACTATAATTAACAGACTATAAATCCTTATTTTATTTAAGCTCTGCAACTCCCAGCAAATCAAATCAAGTTTTACTTCACAGTGGACAAATGGAAATTCAGACTACTTGTCTCCCATCATATCGCCATCGTCAAATCAGTGTAGCAACTGTCTTATTATGCTCAGGGGATGATGAACTCTTAGCAAATACAACTAACTGCTTGTTAGAGGAGCAAGTATTTAAGAATATGGAGGCCTCACTATCAAAAAACACAGTCTGTGAGCATCACACTAGCGCAGCTCACACTCTACACCCAAGTCTGACACCATCTTATGTCACATGCTGATGCAGTACAGAAATCCTTACCTAAGCCTACTGAATCCATAAGGATTATGTCTCAGCAAATTCAAAATCAAACATCACATCACATACAGTCACCATGACACAAAGGTACACAGTTTCAGTACACCAGGTCACTCCACAAACAAAAATGTTTTAGTGATCTGTGACTCCCTAGTGAGACGCAACAATTCCATAATATCTCCTCTGGACAAAGACAGAGTGACAGTGAGCTGTCTTTCAGGTCCCAGGATTTCAGACAAACGAGCCCTTAGGACACTTGCACCAGACAAATATAATTATGATATGGTAGCTCTCCATATGGAGGTTAATTGTTTTGGGGTGAAAACCCTTTGGGAGATGCAGATAGGCATATCTACGCTCTCTAATGCATGCCACAAATTCAAGCAAGACCATGATACTGAGCAGAATCCTCCTTTCTCCATAAATGAAGCCTAGGTACAAAGAAATGCTGATTGACTTCAACAACTAGTTAAATTACTGGTGTCATTCTAGGGGGATCCATTATGTGTGAGCATGACCTCAATACTTCACAGTCTTACTTGCTTTCAAGGGATAGTCTACAATTCTCATTCAAAGGCTTCTGCATACTGTCTAAAGCCCTTGCTGTCCCTTTGATACCTTTTTCAGGTAAAGTTCTGTTAATGAAAATCCAAACATAGCAAATCAATATCAAAACAAGATCAAATTAAAGTAGCTCTGCTCAAAGCCAGAAGTTTAAGGAACAAGCTGACTAAACTTGAGGCATTCCTGGATTTAGAATACATTCATAAAAGCGTAATCACTGAAATATGGTTTAAATGTCCAAAAAGCACTCCCCCCATACCTTGGTTTAAGATTTAGCATGCCTTCAGATGCAGTGGCAACTGTGGTGGAATATCCATAGTTGAGAGAGACCATATCACCATGACAGATTCCCAGAGACCCACAAATGGAACTTATCAAACTTCAAATCACACTAAACAAAATCAGCTATTGGTTTATTAACTGTTACAACAGATTTAACATGACCTAGAAGTTCACATCAGGTTCCTAAGCATCATGGATCAATTCTCCATAAATAAGAACTCCATCATTTTGGAAGACTTTAGTAACCCATCAATTGATGGAGGACCTACAACTCCAATGTAGGATATGCACTAAAGTTTTTAGATGTAATAAAGAAAAATTCAGTGGACAAAATTGTTACTAGCCCCAGAACCATAGCTGGCTCAACCAGTGTTCTGTGCTGGTAACATGAACCAGTGTTCCAAAACATTCCTTATACTGGCACACCAACCAGGTGGCCAGATGCACAACAAGCATCCCCCTGCTGCCCAGCCATTCACGCCCCATTTCTATGACCTGCCCCGACCTTCTTTAAATACATTTTATTAAAAGAAATAAGAATAATAATTTCTTCTTTTAAAATGTAGCAAGCTGCAGCTGCTACATTTTAGGCCTTGCCTGCACAGAGTGCCACAGCACTCAGGTTTTAGTTAAAAAAAGCACTTGTGGAATGCTACAGCTCTCAATTTTGACCACAAATACAATACTAACATTTTAAAGCCGTTATTACATTACAGATTGGGATTGACTGATCACACCCCCCCCCCCCCAACACTTTTCATCTAGGGCAGTTGCCCCTCTCACCCTACACTAGCTATCCTGCTGACTAGCCCATCTAGATGACAAAATATTCTTGATCTGGTACTTACAAATACAACTGCAGCATCATCACACATAACTCCACTTGTAACTCCCTCTCCAATGAAGTCAGATTACAAGCTAGGAACCTTTTTCCCTCAAATAAAATAAATCCCCTGAAACTAATATATCAGAATTCAAAAACTTCTAGCACACAAATTTCCTCACATTCTATGATGAAGTTTCAAAATTCACTTATAGTAACACACCCCCTGACATTAACTCAGCAATAGATATGCAAAGGAGTTTTATGCCCACAAATAAATGAACAGAACTGGCAATCCAATCTAGAGCTAAATACAATGAAAAATTTTAAAGCAAACCACCCAGGGGGTCCACTGACAAAATCTAGAATAAAAAAAAAAAAATATACAGCAGAGCTACAGATCAGAGAAAATATTAGGAATTTGACTAAGAATTAAAAAAAAGACTATTAGATTAAGGCAGCTGAAAAACTTGATTTGGCATCTGAAGCCAAGGGCAATTACAAATCCTTCTTTAGTTATGTTAGAAACAACACTCAATAATGAACAGAACTCATACTAAATAGTGACACTTAATCAGACCTGGTGGACATTGTCAATATACTATCAAATAAATGTAGTGCCAGTATCACTCCTGAGATAACTAAACAAAGCTCTGTGATCCCAGTATCGTTCAAGCATCCCCCTCATCACTAAAGAACACACACTGAATGTGATATCCAAGACTAAGAACACTTCCTACATGTTAACAGATAACATACCGGGCTACTTTTTAAATAGTAATAAACATGCACTGGTGGAGTCTCTCCATACTCTATTTAACCCTAACCTGGCTACAAGCTCAGTCTCAGAAGTATGGCACACTGCAGTAGTGATGCCACTTGACAAAGGTATCTCTACTACCAGCCCTACAAACTACAGTATGTACTTATCTGCATGTGGTTATAGTCCACTTTAAGATAACACATATTTCAGAGATGGCACACCAAGCTGACATTTAGAAGCTTTATTCAGTTCTAGACCATGTCACATTACTCTCTAGTAGCTACATCAAGCTGGTATCATGTTGCTGGTAGAACCAAAAACCAAAATATCATAATCAGTTATGATCACAAGTCTAAGTCTTCAAAACTCCCTCAAGCAAAATAAATGCCAAATTGTAGTCTCAGGAATCTGTAGCTATCCAGTGGTGTGCTAAAGGTACATTGCTTTGCACTTGCCTTTTCTACAAAAGAAAACTGTAGGCACTTGGTGAGGAAATTCCACAACTCAGCTCAAGAATAAAGGTGTTTATTGAAGACACAGAAGCACTTAATGCACATAAATGCCCAATACACACAGCGTTTTCGTCCAACACATAGACTTCATCAGATCTATCCCATAACCCAAAGCATTACCCTTTTATACCTAACAAAGGAATCTAATTAACTAATTAAATTAATTGATAAAACACCAATTTAAAAATAAAAATACAAAAATACATTTGCCCTCAAAAAACACTCCCCCGGATTTACTAATCTTCCGTGTAAGACTAGATTAGTCTTGCACAGAAGTGCCAGTGTAAGAGTATGATGCCAGCGCACCATGCATATTAATGAGGATGCGCTGCGTCAACTCTAAAGCTTACACGGATCGTGGATGAGTTTAGGGGGCGTGTCGGACTGCCGAGCAGTCCAGAAATCCACGCCCCTGCAATGAAGAAATGCCGCAACTTCCAGTTACATAAGCGAGTCCGCTCACATGTGTACAATGTAACACTACACTCCCCCATATGTTAAACAACTTACAAAATAAAAAGTAAAAAGAATTTTTTTCTTCCGATATAGCTGCCTGTAGTTGCGTGGGTTTGCCCATTGCTTAGCTACAGTTAGCAGCTTAGACACCAGAAGAGGATAATAAGAAAAATATATGCAAATTAATTAACATAGCGATAGCGTAGTGGTTAGAGCCTTTGCACAAAGAGGAGGAATTCCTGGTTCGAGTCCCACTACTGCATGTTCCATTTTCTGTGGGAAATCTGTATACAAAAATATTTCCTGACATTTTTTATGTATAAGTTTTGTAAAAAGCATTGAAATGTTAAATGTAGTAGTGAACAAATTCTATATATATGAAGGTGAAATGTTTATGCATTCTGAGGCATGAGTACCCTAT
This sequence comes from Protopterus annectens, assembly GCF_019279795.1. Lineage (NCBI taxonomy): Eukaryota > Metazoa > Chordata > Ceratodontiformes > Protopteridae > Protopterus > Protopterus annectens. The sequence goes on along the minus strand of NC_056737.1, from coordinate 1,833,956,270 downwards.
TTTAAGCAATATAAAGCACTGCTAAGCACATTTTACCAGTATTGAGCATATTTAAATACAATTGCATGTAGCTGCGCACCGCGCTAACAAGCTCAATGTCGGGCAATGTTGAGCAACGTTGAGCAAAGTTGGGCAACAGTGGGCAAAGTCGAGCAACGTCGGTTAAACACGCTCACACCTGCTTTACTGTTCCTTAACCAGTCAGGTCTGCCTAGCAGGAAAATAAAAAGCAGTGACAGGGCTCGAACTCAGGATACTGTGCATTATAGTCACAGTACTTAACCACTAAGGCATGACAGCATTTCACAAACATGCACTTTCAACAGACACATATCTATCAAAGGAATTTTAAACATTGCCAACATCAGCTAAGCAGGTGTGCCCACAGCTGAGCTTTTCCAAAACTGGCCAATCACAAATAAGTGTGGGAAATGAGGCGTATTTAAGCTCCACAGTCAGGAATACTTGCTCTAACTGGTTGTAGCTTCCTTCTGCAGTCAGCATGGCTGGTGTTGGTGAAGGCACTTGATTTAGAGCGCAACGCTGGGGCATCCAGGAGTCCAAAATTATGGTTTGGCTCTTTGTCCACAAACATGAGGAAAGACTTCTGCAGGGCCAGTACCAGGGTACCCAATATAAAATGGAGGCCTGGAACAGTCTTGTCCATGATCTCACCAGTGCCACTGGTGTTCCTCCGACTGGTGAGCAGGTCAGGCACCATTATTCTGACCTGAAGTGGCATAGGGGGGATGAACTGGACCAGTGGATCCAGGAATCCCATACGATGCCTAATGCCCCAGTACTGAGTAAAAAGCCATTGTATTAAGTAGTTAAGAATTGCTATGCTTGTCTATACTATAGATAGGTATGTCTCAATATCACTGCATTTACTTCACAGCTGCAGGTGACCGGGCTATGAACCTGCAAGCCCATAAAGATAGGCTGCAAAGGCTGCGTCATGAGGCAGGTTAGTAATTATGCTGCATGTACTGTTATATAAAATAAATGAGAGAGCCTTCAAAAAGTCTTTTAACCCAATAAATAAAGGTGTAATAATCCTTTAATAAATGTATGATTCATGGAGTGCATCTGTGTCATTTTCTTTGATATGTTGTTGTACTGTTGCATTCTACAAATAGTAGTGTTGTATTAAGCAGTGTCAACCCACACTTGGGTAGGCCCATATAACATGGATGAAGGGAGTGCCAGTAGCTTGTATGCATATGTACAGCCCTCAACTGTTGGTTCATGGTCAGGATGTACAGGTTAATCTGGCACATGAGTAGCTTGGTATTGTGTTCCCCAGAAATGTCAGTGTGCTACCATAAATATAGGGAGTTGTTAACATATAACTGATACTTTCACCTGAACATATCTAGATAATTATATGAAAGTAGAACTGTCAGTGTACCATCTTAGCAGTAGTATGTGTGAGCAACTCTCAAAATATGGTGCAGTAACATCTGCATCTTGGACAGTTTGTATGTAAGATAAGCTCATGTATATAATGATCTAGCAAAATCCAATTGCACAATATAAGGACATTGGGTAGTGCAATAATACATGTAAGGGACATATAACTGCAGTTAATAGGAATGTAGTGAAAACTAGAAGGATATATAAGGTGTTAATTGAGCTATCTTTTCCCACCCTACTGTATGTGCGTAAACAATGCAATTCCACACCTCAATCAGTATGTCTAATCTCAAAACATTTGTTGGGACATATGTCCTATTGGTTTATAAATAGTTGCATTTATTTCTATGCATGTGCCCTGTTAAAATACCACAATATTGGTGGCCTGTTGCCATCAATTAAACCTGCATGCTGTTGTAATGTCCACTATTGTTCTATATATGCATGTGTCATGCTTGCTTTTCAACTGTTAAAAATCTGGTGTGTTGGGTTAATGCGAATACTTCTGCATGCTGTTATAACTAATTGGCAATGCTGTTTTCTGTTACTAACCCATATCTTTATTAAACTCTCCAAAACATAGTTCGTATGGGAAGGCCAGGCCCAGCGGACCCACCTGTCCCACCTCAGCTGGCCATGGCACCTGGCACCAGCAGATCCGGTGCCCAGCCTGGGACCTCCTCCTCCATTGGCCCTGTGTCACCTTCGGGTTGAAGCGCTGCAGGGGATGAGGCTCAGCCCCCCGTGCAAGCGTGGGCGGAGAGGCACCTATCACCCTCCGTAGGGTCCGGGCTGTGGTGCATGGAGAGATTAAACGTTCTGTTGCAGAACCTCTATGCCAGCTTGAGGCCCGAGTGGGGCAACTTATGGGTCAGCCTGCCCCTCCTAAACAGCCCCCAGCACAGCCACCTTCTGGGATGTGAAAGTGCAGTGGTGACTGCCCATGGGTGGGGACCTCAGTCCCACTGTTTCCATCTGGGGGCTCATGGACTTGCAATTTCAAAACATCCCTCCCCGTCAAAAGTGTTCACCCACCATATGTGTCATATACTGCCCCTGTATGCATCTTGTTTGTCTTGTCTGTTTACCTCCCCAACCTACCTCCCCAAATATACCTACTTCCACTACCCCACATTCCACTCTCACCTGAAAAAAAAACAAAGGGCAATCTGCTCCCAAAAAAAATTTTGCCCCATACATAGCTGCCCATTTTGCACACGTCCACTGGACACATGAAATGTTATTTAATTGGCATTACAACATACTTTGTTGTCCTCACCCCTCTCTCAGGGGTTGAAGGGTTCATATCTACCTCCATATTTATTGCATATGCACAGCTGTTGCTGTTGAAGAAATGGGCAGCTATGGATCTTCCCTACACCCGTACTGCACATCCCAAGCTACTTTCCATACTGTCTTTCCCCTCTTTGTGCCCCTTTTTTGCCACTTTCCTATCTCCCCGTTTTTCTTTTCTTTCAAAGAAATTAGAGCGGGGCTGAGGGAGAGTAAGCATTATTAAGCAGTAGTTAGCGAGTTTGCCCGGGTTTGCGCTTGGCTACGCAATACGCAGCATTGTGCAAACCTGTGCAAACACACTTACAAATGCTTAAAAGTGCCTTAGTCACTCTGTATGTGAGGGGCCCTTGTTCTGCTCAGGAGCAAAATAAAACACCTCTGTAAGTCTCGAACCCCGGACCTTGCACAAGCTACACAACATGAAGTACACTAATCCACGGTAGATATACATCAAGTTGGTGCTTAAATAATTATATCATGCATCAGAATGAGTGAATGTAAAGGAAAATTCGTAAAACCATACCACACAACTTGTTCTGTAGATGCTGACCAACAGTTGTTGTAGGATTACATTACATGACTGTGATAAGAGAAGCAGCCATTCTAGCAGAAAATAATGTTACACCATCACCTTACAACCCCACACAGTATCACAGCAGGACAAACACTGGCATATCTGTTTGGGGCAGAGGCCATACCTCTCAACTGTCTCTAATTTTCAGGGACACCCATGATTTTGACCCAAATTTTAGCTCTGTCCCTCTGAATCTCTCCTAAAACTACTGACTTTGGGCAGAAAGGTGGTGAATTACACGTAATGAATAATGACAATAATTAAGAGTTATAAACTTCTTTTACTTCAGAAAAGGTGTATTAATTCATATGCTCTGATTCTCTCAATGTTTCAACTTAATGGCACTAATATTTTAAATGTGTCCCTGATTGTCTCTGAGTGTTTCTTGACTTTTCCCTGATTCTGTTCAAATATGTACCTGATTGGTTGAGAGGTCTGGCAGAGGCAGAAAGAGAGGCATATTAGCCTTTCTGCTGTTACACACTGTGCAAATAGCTTTGGAAGGAGTTTTGGAAACATACCCTTATGTAGGAATAAAACACTGAAATACAAATGGATATAGCCATGTGCTGGTAGCAACCAACAGTAAGAATGCCATTACTCTACTGCTGAAAAGACCTGTGTGGTGCACAGACAAAAAATAACAGGCTATTCTCTGGCTATCATATAGATAGGTCCATAGTTGGGAGTTACGCAGACAGACTACATACCTTGATAAACTAACATGTACACAGCAACCCTGTAAGTCCAGCAAGATAAAATCCACACAATACTACTTATGCTCTCTGTACTTCTGCACCCCTACCCAAATGTGGAATATACCTGTGTGTGCAGGGTCTACCAAGGATGTAGGTAAGCATACTCACAGTACTGAAATGGGTCCAGTTTGTCTGAGTAGCTCATGCTAATGTCAACACTAAAAAAGCACAAACTGTTTAGAACTGAGTTAATGAATATTCACAGTATAACAGTTCACAAACAATTCTTGTGCCAAAGGAATACATCTCTATAACTAGCTTTGTATGGCAGTTAATTGTAACAGTTGAAAAGAAAGTACATCTTTCCATGTATCTTGGGGTAGCATTTTGAGGGGTGAGTACATTTCTACACTGACAAGTGGGTACTGGAAGCAGCAACATTAGGTCTGAGTACAAAATGTAAATATCTGGCTACACCCCTGGCTTCTGATATAAGAACTATACCAACCTTCTGTCTTAAACAATGATGTCCACACCAAACAAGGATCATTTCTATCTTGGAAAGCTGAAAGGGCCACGCCTACATGAGTCAGCAATTTATAGTACTAGGTTGCTATGACAGTGATTACTTCAATTACTACACAGCAGTCTGCATGCAATTAGCAAATGGTGGGCACTAATTGGTGCAGACGCCATCACATGCTCATGTGCAATTACTACAAAATCAGGATGCAATCTCTGCCAACAAACTCAATCACTCTATTGTAGAGACTGACAGAGAGAGAGAGAGAAAAAGGAAAAAGAAATATTACCAAATTATACAAAGGAAAGGTATGTGACACATATGTATTTACTGGCATGTAGTAGATGTTATTGAAGAATAGTCTACATAATGTGAACCATTCATATGTGGCAGCAGTACTTCTTTCTGCACAGATGTTCTGCTTAACTACTGCTATGGACAATACTGTGTGTACCTGTGGGCAGTGGGACATACCTGTGAAATGTGTAGCTCACCATTAAATGTCAAAGATCTGATCCATGTTATCTGTGTTCTGTACAGTAGTGTGGCCAATGGCTGTTGGGGGGATTAGCGCTGACATTATATAAACATGGGTGTGACAGAACAACACATGCATGATAGTCATGTTAAAGTGTAGCTTAGCATTGGCAAGTGCTGTAGCAGTCTAGTATGCTTATCTAGCATCTGTTGCCATATATACCCCCCCAATGTTAGTCGGTGTTCATATGTGACACCTATTTGTGTTGCAGCAAGGCCCAACAGTTCAGCTGTGAGGTCCAGGGACTTACAACAGTGTGGACTATGTGTGTGTATGCCACACACATACAGAGAAATATACATGTGTCATATATATTCACATCTGTATATGTGCATAGAGCAGGGGACATATTGCAACTGTTTGCAAAGGGGGGAGATATATACTTTGTTGAAGGTTAGCATGCACATATTTGTATGTAGATTTTAGTGTGTGACAAACAAGACAGCATACAGTGTTGGTATATGACATGTGGTGGTTAAACACTGTGGGTGGTCAGTTCAGTTTGCAATGCTGAAGCCAGTAAGGCCTGCTAAAGCTACCTGGGCTGTGAACACCTTCAATGCATTTATCCCAAGACTGTGTGATGTTATTACATTACTGTACACCTTACATCATTTGCATAATTGATATTCTCACTATGAAAGTTGAAATGTATATGTGCCTATATATATATATATATATATATATATATATATATATATATATATATATATATATATATATGTATATGTAGACAAATGGATGTGTATACATATATATACATTATATATATATATATATATATATATATATATATATGTATATATATATATATATATATGTGTCTATATATATATACGTTGGGAGGGTGGCCTAATGGTTAAGGTGTTTGCCCTACAAACACAAGGTACAGGGTTTGAATCTCACAGGGGATAATTGGCTAGGCTTAAAATGGCTCGCAAGGGCAGTTAGCCTAGTACTAATCTATGAACCTATGTTTGTGAATACGTCAAAGATATGCATCTGTGGGATAGCTTACTGGGAAACTGTTTATGTTACGGTATTCTGGGTCCTTGATTTGATCCCAGCAAAAGCTGTGTATTCTGTTGCTAGGCAGAACAAGTGTTATTGCATACAGTGTGATTAAGTCCCTTGGTTTTAACTAGGGTGTATCATTGGAGGCTAAAGCATTACATCTATGATTATTGATTGGTACCAATGTTGAATGCAAATCTTGTGTGTACTGTAGTACTAAATGAAGCTCTGGGCCTGTACAGCAAAGTATGGTGTATGTCCACATTGCTTGCATCCACTGTTTTGTGTGGTCCCTGTAGTCATCACAGATTACATTTCTCAAGATTAAGGTTGTGTAAGTACTGACACACAGTACTGTATAGTACACACTGAAAGCTTATCTGGGTTGTCATACCTTTGTGTCCTGTAATTATGTCTGACGTGTGTGTGGGTATGTCTGTAACATGTCCTTTGACATGTATGTGGTAATACATATAACTGTGTATCTAGCAACTTTCATAGTGTAATACAGCAGTATGTGACCTATATTCCCAATTGTGCACATATTGTGGCCACGGGTTTGGCATTAACAAGTTGTGTGGTATAATATTAATACATTTACTGGACCTTACACTGATTGTGATGGATGATATATTTCTTTACACATCAGCTTGAGGTATACCTGCTGTGGCTAGGTGGTGCATTGCGTTGCATACAGTGTGCCAGGTACTCTTGTATAGTCTTATATACTGATTTTATTTTGTTGCTGTGCAGAACATGGTTCATTGGATAGGGAGTGAGCAAGGCACTTTCAAGCAGTTGTGGGGTGAGCAGTGATAAGTGGCAGTTACAGTGTTTCACTCTTGGCTAGCTTATGATATATTTGGCAGTTCAGTGATATCTGTACTGTATAATGTTAAATGTGCCATATGACTTGCTCAGACATATTTTTGTATTTATGTCTTCCAGGGATCGTGGCCCACCAAAGAAACCCAAGCTACAGTAGAGCTGAAGATGATATCATCACTAGCAGTATGATTCAGCACTACCGTGTACTGTGTTCATGAACCAGCCAGGACCAGAAGGAGCGTACTGCAATGTGGCAAGATCTTGCCCGCAGGGTCAATGAGGTAGGCCTGCATAACTGCACATATGAGCAGGTACGCCACCACTGCAGTGATTTTCTCCGACATGTCTGTCAGCGTGCCGCTGATGTGCGTACGGAACAGCTTGCAACAGGGGGTGGTGTTAGCATCCATCCCCCCTCACCAGAGTGGAGGAGCTGCTAATGAGCCTGGTGGCACCTGCCCAACAACAACAGCAGCAGACATACACCATAATGGAGGTTGGAGCCACCCAGCAAGCACACATGGAGCATGCAGGTAACATGGCATATCTGTAGACTACTGTTATCTATATTGGTAGATCATGCATATGTGAGATGTGGAGCCTGTTTTTGTGCAATATTGATCATTTGGAACATAATCTGTAGCCCTGTGAATGTAAACTGTTGTTGTACTGTAAGATTGCAAACACACAGTAGCAATGCCACAGTTGTGGCCACTGACAAACTGTCTCATCTCTAGGTACCTCTGGGGTGATGTCAAGGCAGCGGACAGATGTTGGTGAGAGTGCTCTACATTTATTATTGGAAATAAAATGTGCATGTCATAATTAAGGTGTAGGCCATGTACACATGTAACACACCTACCCATAATGCATGCTGTGCATGTTTGGTGTAAGAGCACGCACATCTCACTAATGTGATTAGCTGCCTCAAACACATGCAATACCCAGATCATCTCAAACAAATGTGGCTAGACTGTAGTGACCATTGGATAGGCACAGTTGATAATCAACATGCACATAACATACATATCCATGTCATACACAGAGCATTTGAACATGCTACAAATAAAGGATTCCCAAACCCTCTGTAAAGACACACTCCAGTATCCAAAATCTCATTCACACATTACACATAATATACCTGAGGGGTAGAGGCCTATCCTGGGGCATTTAGACACTCTGCAACACACTACACATTCATGTCAGGGAATGCTCCTTATTGGCCTCCTTACAAAATCCCTTAACAACTGGTTGTGAAATGGTGAATTTAGCCAAGGTAGTACACTTCCAGCACAGCATGATTTGTGCTGGTTTGTGAAACATTTGTAGCCTTGAGTGACCACCTGATGCCTCATGATGATGACCTATGGTACTATACCCCATCCAGTTATTGTAACCACAGTACTACACATAGCTGTCATTGCTACACACCATAATAATGCGTGTGTGCACACATATGCACCTCTAAACAGTATGCATACCAATCACCATTTGCACAACTGACACATATATGTCTTGTGATGCTATTGAGTGGCTAGGTCATATGACACATATTGGGTATGTGTAGTCTTTAAATATGCAGTCTTGTTTTAGCATGCCATGTCATGGATGAGACTGGCATGTCCACAATATGATCTACACTCACCATAAGTACCGTACATTGGGTATGTGGCCGAATGGTATTCTATCAGTTATCCATGCACCACTGATGATGTTGTGTGAATACTCATCATGCATGTGCTAAAAACGTGTCCGCAATTAACACGTGTCCACAATTATTTGCTAAAGACACAGAGGCTGTAATCAGCATTGGATACCTATCTGACACACAAATACACATCCAGCAATGGTATGTACACATGTGAGTTATGGTGCACAGTACATCACAGGGTTATGAATACCTGCACAGCAATGTTGTGCCCATGTATGCATTATGTTCCAGGGGGAGGGCCATCACCGAATAACAAAACACATGCATCTAAGCCATGTATACTGTTAGTGACAAGGATTGACTACACTTGCACTGCATGCTGTTGAGCAACACGTCCTTCATGCTGACAGGAGTGATATGACTGTTTTGCTTGTGATACTGTACTCCACCATCACCTGTTATTGTGTATGTTCTGTGATTGCTGGTGTTGTGTGTGTGTGTCTGCTTTCAGGAGGAGTGTAGTTTTGTATGTGTGCATGTCTGCATGTGGTCTGAAGTCATGTTCAGGTCTTAAAGTGTGTTTCCTGTTTTCCTCTCACAGGTGGCAAGGTGGGGCTGGTTCAGTACAGCAGGGAACCTGATGTCACTGACACAGACAGTGATCATGAGGATAGATGTGTTGAGGCACAGGCAGGTTTGTCAGGGTCTGTTGCTGGGCCACCAACTGACAGTACACAAGTCTCCACCCCATCCATGCACACAGTCATACTGCCTGTGCATCCATCATCACCATTGTCCTTAGCTGAGGGACAGTGTACGGCTGGCACTGACCAGGGCAGTGTGGTATCTATGGCACATGTATCAGGACACAGCAGCCATAGCCAGATGTCTGGAATGGTACCACATAGGCAGATGCTCAGGGGTTCTCGTCAGAGCACTGCTGGTCATCATGCCCCTGGCAGATGTGCCACACCTCTTTCTACCACACGCATGTTCCAGGCTGTCATGGAGTCACAGACACGAATGGTGAGGTACACTAGACAGGGGCTAAGGGCACAGAGGGCTCATTACACCTCTGTAAATGACAGTATCCGTGACATAGCAGGTGCCATACATAACTACACTGAGGTCATTGATAGATGCTGGGGTGAGACATTGGATGTCCTCCACAATGTCATGTCCATGTGTCAGGACAGTGTGGGACGGTTGACATGTCAACGTGGACGTATGCCAGCAACATCAGCTGGAGGTTGCCGTGGACGTCCAGCAAGTCACAGCCGCTCCCGTAGTGCCAGTACCAGCCCCAGCAATGTTGGGGGGGTCTGTCCATAGACCATCCTAGCAGACCACATGCACGTGGCTCTGGCTAGTCCCAGCAGGGACCTGGATCCAGGGGACATTTGTCAACCTCTGAGGATAGTACCCAATCTGGATTAGTACCTGATACTGTCTGTAGCACCCCTGCCAGGCACAGGTTCCATATCTGTGGTCAGAGATGGTGATCTGTAAAGCCTGCCAGGTACAGTCTGTAGCTGTCTCACAAATCCCCATATATGGCAGCCACATGGTGGAACTGTGTGCATGCAGACACACACACATAAACCAGAAACCTAGGGCAAACACATACCCGCACACATGACATCAACATTGGCCCATAATAGTACTCATGGCCCTCACACACACATGTCGATTGTATGGCTCAGTGTAGGCCTCTGGCAAACCAACAACACACCCTGTGCATATGATGAAACCTGTGCCACCTCCTGTCATCTGTAACATTGATGCAGGAACAGGCTAACATGGTGCTGATGCACAGGGTGACTTTAATAAAGTATAGCAATGGTTGCATGTGTAGCATGTTGTCAGCAGTAAAGTGTAATGATATCCTTGAAGGTGTAGCTGAACAGGCATTATGCATTAAATCTGTAATTAGCAATGTTGTATTGTTTTCACCAGTGTTTATTCCAATTGTGTTTTGTTTGCCCATGTGCCACTTGGTTGATGTGTGTAGTTGTGTCAGCATGCATTATACAGTGGACAGTAAGTGTGGGGTGTGTGCAACACAGGTTTGCAGTTGCCCATTTGTGAACATGGTGGAGGTGCACTGTCTGTATGTACATGCATATTGGATACATGGGCAGGGTGAATTGCCCTGTATTAGCCAGTGTTAACACTCCATAGTTTCTATTGGTGGCCAGTATGCATTGTACTACACACATTTTAGAACTTGAGTGCGCATGTGTGTGTATGACACGGGTTGACACTGTGCTGTGGGTGATGCTGTTGTTGCTATCTGTCATTGGTTTGCATTACTAAGGTTAACACTGTCCCAGCTGCATAATCTTTTAGTAATGCACACTGTTCACCTACAGGGTTGCATGGACCGTGCTATCACAAACACAAGAAATACTCACTTATACAGTAAAAGTGTATTAGTCTCAAGGACCCCTGCCATAAACTAAATATATAATAGAAGGTGTGAAGTTGTACCAAAAAAGAGTTACATACCAAGAAGGGATAACCTCTCTGGTCAGTATTATTGGGAAAATACAAGCCCTCATTAATCATACAAGGCAAGCTTCAAAATACAAATTGGCAAGGATTCCAAAGACAACACTAAAACTTTCTTTAGTGTTGTTTATAATCTAGAGGGGAATTCTCAGATCGGGTCAGAGTTAATGTAAATGGTCACAAAGTACACTTATCTGAATGACATTACCAATATCTTGTCAGACAGTTTGAATGCGGATTCCACCACCCTGTCATTACACAAGGGCCACATTTCCAGACCTGAAGAATGTAAAACCTGATGATTCACAGACACTCTAGTTAAAACATCTCTTTACCAAAGTCCAAACCACAGTGGCAATGGTACTGGACAGTGTCCCTGGCTGTGTCATATACAAGCTGACATATGAAGTAACCACTCACCTAAACATTCTTTTCAGATGCAGCCTCTATACAGGTTACATACTTGTGGAATGATGCACGGTAATGGTGTTCACAGTCCACAAAGGTTGAGCTACAACTTCTTCTTCTTCTCCTTTCGGATGCTCCCATTAGGGGTCGCCACAGTAGATCATCTGTTTCCATTTCTTCTTGCCTTCTGCATCTTGCACTGTCACACCATCCACCTGCATGTCCTCTCTCACCACATCCATAAACCTCATCTTAGGCATTCCTCTTTTCCTGTTACCTGGCTGCTTCATCCTTAGCATCTATTTCGCAATATACTCTGCATCCCTCCTCAGCAGATGTACAAACCAGCATAATCCTGCCTATCTGGCTTGGTCTACTAACCTTCAAACCTGGGCTGACTCTCTAATATACTTATTCCTAATCCTATCCACCCTCGTCACACCCAGTGCAAATGTTAACATAAATTGATTAAGGGTAAAGCTACAACAGATGCTGGAAACACTCACCCTATAAGCCAGACAAATGTTATCTGGAAGGCTATGGAGCACAGCATTATGTAACTCATTAACAGAGACATTATGAACCTGCAAACACTGCACCATACCCACTTAGGTTCTCTAAAGGCCAGATCATGGCTCCTACACCTAGTAGACTTCAAGCCAGTTAACAAGGCTATAGGTGAGGGAGGGGAGGTCCACACAGCCATGCTATAGCTCACCCAGCAATTCATACCCATCCCACATTCTGGTATTATACATAACCTCAACAGACTGACCATATACGACTGTTAAATGATGGACTGACAACTGAAGCACAGATGTAGGACACACAGTAACATTTGCAGCCTCCATGTACAATTCTATGCCAGTAACAACTCAGTCCCGTGACCACTCCTGTTTGGCATATAGCTTTCTTAGGTACAGGCAAACACAGTAGGGATATGTCTGCCCACGTATGATGAAAATGCATACTGTGGGCTATACTTTATTCTCCAGATGACACACACATCCTCCAAAAGGGTATCATAGAGACAGAAACCTGGTGTCAAAATCATGCTGTAAAGCTATAAGCCAAAGAAAGCATAGTTATCCACTTTTAGAAAACAAAGTATCCCCAGAGTACCACATAGGTAGTAGCCCCCAAAATGTGGAATAGGTGCTAATGTATACACAGAGCCATGTGTTTAGTCATCTCTCCTTTGATAATCATATTACCAAAGGGTTTTGGAAATCCCTCTGTGGAGCACATAAGCAATAAAGGGTTTGCTTGCAGATCAACAGAGGTTGTTGCGCACCTATAATGATTAGTCATCTTTGCCAGACTTTGCCTGTTTTGGAACAGGATTCAAATATACCTCAAGCATAAACCCTCACTCACACTCTTCAATAGAAACCGTGATGAGTGGATGTGAAACAGAAGACGTAGGCCAGGGATCACTGCAGTGGCTAAGCTTGTCACAAGCATACACAAGTAACCTAAGGTCTGGAAAGCGCCAGCACGTTCTGGCAAGGCTAACAGATGCTTTCATGGAGAAAGCATAGTACCCACCTACGAAAAAATTGAGGTCACATGTATGTATATGGCTTTGCCCCACAGCTACCTTACATGTTTTATGCACATACAGTTGTCATTGTGATATGTCATACACTAGAAACATCAAAACCCACTCCACATTGACCAACGGTGTCACACACTCTCACACACCTGGAACACTTACACACACAGTTAGCAAGTGCGGGATTCAAACTCCTACCTAACTACATTATGATACTACAGCAGTACGCATTTACACGACGCAATATACACATTACTGGGATTTCACCTTCCCACAGGTATATTTGTAGGATGGTGACATCATCAGACTTGACAAAGATGAATATATCACTTTTAAGGGGTGTGAGTAGTCTCCAAAAAGGTTGCTCTCTCCCCAGGAAGAGACAGACACACACATACACAGTTGGCAAGTGCGGGGTTCTTAATCCAAACTAAGTACTTTTTTTACACTTCAGCAAGCGATATGGAGTTACAGGATGCAATACAGACATTACTCGCTGACATTTTGCCCAAAGGGGTTTTTCACATTTGCTAACCTCAGCAGACTTATCATACTAGGTGTACTGTGAGAGTGTATTGTATGCATAGGCCATAACCATATCATATATGGGTTGATGCACCACATGCTGGCACACACAGGGTCAAACTGGTGGCTAAGCTCTATCAACCCAATACTGGACAATACAGTCAAGAGGAGTAGGGTCATACAAGCACAACACCAACATAGACTTACAATATAAGCACCAGCAAAACACACACATAAATGCACATTACCATACACGGAGAATACAAATATTAATCTGAAAAAGAGAAAGTGTCCTCCTAAGCAGGCTAGCAAGCAACATGCACCTCCAAGCACACGCCAGAAAACACAATACACCAAAGCAGTGTGCCTCACAACAGGCCCTAAGGCAAAACAACATACCCACCACACTAGTAATAGGTGACTCCATAGTCAGGCACACAGATGTTCCACTCACTAGGCTGGACAAGGGGAAGGTTACTGTCAGTTGTCTGTCAGGTGCTATGATCCGCCACATAACACAAGCACTTACATCACTCCAGAACAGGTACATATATGATGCGGTCTTTGTACATGTCAGTGTGAATGATCTGAGACATACCTCCCAGGACAAAATGACAAGAGATATACAGTAGCTCTATGATCATGTAGCCCAGGCTGGTATGACTCTGACCTTGAGTGGCATCCTACCTTCACCTACATGATACTGCAATATAACAGAAAGATGATAAGCTTCAACAATTGGCTGAGCTTCTGGTGTCATTCAAAGGGGATCCAGTCTCTGTCTGCCTGTGATAAAATGATAGACAAGCCTCGTTGCTTCACTAGAGATGGTTTGCACCTGTCACCCCTATGCTTCTGAATACTGGCCAAGGCTCTTGCTGTTCCCATATTACCTTTTTTAGGCAAGGCTCAAAAGTTCATAGGTAGGTACTAGGCTATCGGCCCTGGGGCCTATACAAGCCCAGCCAAAAAGGTACCCTGGCTTTTGCCACCCAAGAAAATTATTTTCCTGTGCCACTGTCGAGCAGAGCCACAGAGGTAATCCCTGGGGTGAATTTCCTATTTCCCATCCAATCATCAAGATTTTTCTTGAAGAGTGCTAATGAAGAGCTTTGTTTGATATAGATAGGTAGTTTATTCCAGAGTATGGGAAGTCTCTGGGACAGGAATCTATCCCTCCGGCATATTCTGTTTATTGTGGTGACAAGGTTTAGGTCCCTACAGCGTGTAGCTCAGAGGGATTGGGATTTTTTTTTTAAGTGGAGCATGTCCAACAGCTCTGGGTTTGACATAGCTTTGTATGTTAGGCGATATGCGATGGAGTAAAGCTGGATTTTTTTGAGACGGTCTGTGTAGGGCATCTGTTTGAGGCCAGTAATCCTCTTTGTGAGGTATTTCAGTGGCCTTTCTAGTTGTTGTAGATGTCTTGTGAGGTACATACCAAAAGGGGCGTTGTACTCTATAATGGGTCTAATGAGTAATGAGTAGAGGGGAACAATGACCTCGTTTTTTCTGGATGAGAAACCTTTTGTGATGAGGTGTGCCACATAGAAGGATTTCCTGACTACTGTGGCAATGTGATTATCAAATGAGAGACTACTGTCCACCTGTGTCCCAAGGTCTCATCACACTTTCAGTGTTAAATATACTACTGCCTATGCTGTAGTTCATGGGTACAGAGTTTTTACCAAAGGGGAAGACAATGCACTTTTTGGCATTGAGCTTGAGGCCATGGAGTTGACACCAGGCATCTGTCTCAGTGAGGTCCTTTGTATGATGTCCACATCGTTAGGAGTTTTGATTATGGCTCCTAGTTTGCAGTAATCTGCGAACTTCATTAGCCAAAGACCTTCTGTGTTAGCCTGTACTTCAGAGAAGTAGACACCAAACAGGAGAGGACCCAGGACTGAACCCTGTGGTACTTCACTTGTCACTGGTCTGAAGTCGGATTTGGAGTCTGCTACTTTCACAGTGTGGGTTCTGTCAGTGAGCCAGGTGGCAAACCATCTTGTGACATAGGGATTTATACCTAGTTGAGTGAGTTTATCTATAATTCCAAAGTGGGGGATGGTGTTGAAAGCCTTGGCAAGATCTAGACAGGCTGTGTGACCCACCTTACCCTTGTCTACGGCTTTGGTGACTGCTTCAAAGAAGTCTATCAGGTTTAGGAGACATGATCTGCCTTTTACAAACCCGAAATGGGTGGGGTCCAGAGTTTGGAGATTACAAATGTTTTTGTTTATACGTTCCATGATAATACGTTCCATAGCCTTGCAGACCAGGCTCATCAGGCTAATGGGGCGGTAGTTCCCGGGGTCCGTGGTGGCTCCCCCTTTGTGGAGTGGGATAACAGTTGTTGTGCGCCATTCAGCAGGCACAAAGCCTGAGGTGAGGCTATGATTGAACATGGTACTTAGGCGGGGTGCCAGTTCGTTTTGTAGTTCGTGTAGAACGCAGCCTGGGATGTTGTCTGGTCCCATGGATGCTGTGTTCTTGCCTTTGCAGAGTGCGTTTTTTACCTGTGCAGCCATGATTACAGGAACTTTGCAATCTTCCGGTATAGAGATGGGCTCTTAAATGGGTGAGAGGGGGATAAAGTTAGCACTGAACCTATCTGCCAGGATGTTGGCAATATCGGTTGGGTCTGTATATTTAGTGCCATTGTGCTGTAACTCAAGAGCAGATCTGAGTGTTGCCTTTGAGGTTCTTGACATAGCTATAGAATGCTTTGTGGTTGTCTTTAGAATCAGTGGCAATTTTGTTTTCGTAACTAACTTTGGAGGATTTTATCAGGGATCGCAGCTTCTTACTGAGGCTGACCAGGGAGCTCCTCCACTCATGGGATTTTACTCTGTTTTGCAACAGTTTCTTCCTTCTGTTGTACAGTTTGTTTATGGCAGGGGACCACCAGATCAGCTTCCTTTTTTTGGAGGATAGTGTCTTGGTTCTGTTTGGGATAGCACGATCCATGCACTCATATAAGTGCTTACAAAGTGCAACTGTGTAGGATTCAGTAGTTGTAACTGTATTGTCCATCTGCTTGGGTGTCATGAAGTTCACCACTTCTGACTTAAGAAGCATGAAGTTGGCTTTGGAGAATTTTTTTACCATGGTTTCCTTAATGGGGGTGGGGGCAGAATGTGGATGTCTAGGGTAATTAGCTTATGGTCAGATCGGACCAATGAGGCGTTGACTTCAGGTGTGAAACACTGGTCACTCAGGACAAACCAAAACCTGTAACCAACACAAATATCCACAAAGTGAGCTAAATGCTACTCATTGCCAGAAGTCTCAGCCTCCAAATGCACACACTCGTGGCACTTCTCAGTATGGAGAATATTGATATCTGTGCAGTAACAAAAACCTAGTTTAAGGTTCCAAAGAGCACACCAGCACTACCAGGATACTATTCATTCCATACCTTCCAGCATCAGAACCAGGATCATAGCACATAGGGCGGGGATGTATCCATATTCATCAAGGATACCTACACCTCTCTCTACATCCTCTCTACAGGATATGTACCCATAGAATGCTGCACAGCAATGTTCTTCCCACTCCACAGGGGTCGGGCCACAACAGACCCTTGGCATTCCCGCTCTATGAGCCTGATGAGTCTGATCTGCAAGGCAATGGAGCCAATCATAATGGAACTCAACAATAAAGATATTGGGAACCTTCACACAGTTGAGCACACCCAGTTTGGCTTCATCAAAGGCAGATCATGCCTCCTGAACTGGATGGATTTCTTTGAGACAGTTACCCAGGCTACAGATGAATGAAAGGAGCTCCACACAGCCTACCTATACCTTGCTAAGGCCTTTGACACCATTCCCCAGTCAGGTATCATAGATGAACTCACCAACCTGGGCATAAATCCATACATCACAAGATGGATTGCAAACTGGGTCACAGATAGATCCCACAAATTAAGAGTTGCTGGCTACATGTCAGACTCTAAACCAGTAACAACTGGTGTCCCCAGGGTTCAGTCCTGGGCCCCTCCTGTTTGGTATATACTTCTCAGAAGCACATGCCAACACAGAAGGGTTGTGGTTGACTAAGTTTGCTGGGAACTGTAAAGTGTTTGCCATAACAGATTCCCCGGATGACACAAATATTCTCCAGAAGGGACTCTATGAGACAGATGTGTGGTGTCAGAATCATGGCCTCAAGCTCAATGTGAAAGAATGCATAGTAATCCCCTTTGGGGAAAACAAAGTACCCACAAACTACCACATAGGTGTTACCCCCTAAAAACTGATGAGGTAATAAGGGATCTGGGGACAGAAGTAGATAGTCATCTTTCGTTTGACAACCATGTTGCCAAAGTGGTCAGGAAATCCTATGTGGCCCACCTAATCAACAAAGGGTTTGTATCAAGATCAAAAGAGGTAGTGGTTGTCCTCTACTCTTAAGTCATCAGACCCATAATTGAGTACAATGCACCCTTTTGGATGTACTCGACTAGGCATATCCAGCAGCTGGAAAGACCACAGACGTACCTCACCAAGAGGATTACTGGCCTCAAACAGTTGCGTTATGCAACACAATTGGAAAAACGAAATCTGTTCTCTGTTACGTACCGCCTACTCAGAGGCAAACTCTGCCTAACATACAGAGCCATGTCCAACACATAACTGTTGAATATGCTCCATCTAAGGAAAACAAAATTGAATCGCACTACACACTCCAGGGAAATGAACCTCATCACAACAATGAATACAACATGCTGGTGGGATAGAGTACCATCCCAGAGACTTGCCTTACTGTGGAACAGAGTCCCAATGTACATCAGACAAAGCCCCTCGCTGACACTATTCAATAGGAACCTTGATGAGTGGATGGGAAACAGACAATTCACGCCAGGCATCACATCAGCAGCCCCACTAGAAAGGGGCTTAGGGTACTAACTATTAGAACTAGGGCTTAGGAGACTAACCAATGGGGTGGTGAAAGCTGCACAACTTGCCTAGGCTAATATATGCCTCCGTGAAGATAGTCTACTACATACCTATGTGACAGGTACATGTCTACAGTAGATGTGTACTTCATTGTACAGTCATGTTGTACAGCAGGCACATGCACCACATGCACTGTAATGCTTACAGATACTGGTGGCTATTATCTACAGTGGGTGAGATGTGCACCTCATGTCTTTTGTGCCATTGGGATGTGTGCTGGGTGGGACAGTCCTGGATGGCTCCCTGTCATGGTCACTCTCTTACACACATCTCTGCCCATCCATCTTTGGCTTATTATACTGTGTTCCCCCTACATATATAGGTACATGGGTAGGTAATAGGCTGTCTGTCTGAAGGCAGATAGTATTATGGCCAGAGTGTGCAGCTATCACCACACCTGGGGTTAGTTCCCTATGCCTCTGTGTAGTAGAGCTGATAAAGTGATCCATGGTGTGACAGTTCAGTTACACTCATCAAGGCTCCTCTGGGAGAGAGTCAGTAAGGGACTCAGCTTAATGTAGGTTGGGAGCCTGTTACAAAGCAAGGGAAGTCTGTGAGTTAGTAATGTATCCCTCCAACATGTTCTACTTATTGTTGTGATGATTATATCCCTAGAGCATGTGGCACAGTGAGCTTGGGTTTACTTCAGATAGAGCATGTACATCAGTTCTGCATTGGACATGGACCTGTATGTTGGGCAGAGATTGCCTGAGTAGACGGTATGCAACAGAGTACAGATTGAGTTACTTCAGTCTTGTTGCATGGGGCAACTGTTTGAGGCCACTAATCCTCTTGTTGAGGTACTTCAGTGGTCTTTCCAGCTGCTGAAGGTGCCTAGTTAGATTCATCGCAAGAGTGTTATGGTACTCTCTGATGGGTCTGATGACTGATGAGTAGAGGGAACCTCCTTTGACCTACATGCAAAGACTTTGGCAATTTGTGGGGACACATAGCATGATTGTCTAACCACTTTGTGAATGTGTTTCTGGAAGTAGAGATGACTATCCACATGTGTCCATAGATCCCTTATTATTACCTCCATATTTAGGGTGTTGGCACCTATGTGGTATTTGTATGACTGTAGCTCAAGGCCACAATTTTGACACCACATCTGTCTAACTGAGACCCTTTTTAAGGATGTCTCTGTTGTCACAAACATCGATTAAGACAACCTTTTTGCAGTCATCCACAAACTTTGCTAACCATAGCCCTCGTGTGCTTGACTGTACTTCTGAAAAGTATACACCAGACAGGAGGGGTCCCAGGACTGAGCCATGGGGGACAGCAGTTGTTACCAGCTTACAGTCCACAGGGAGACCACAATTCTTACCTTGTGGGATCTGTCTGTTCCCCAGTTGGCAATCCATCAGATGACATACGTGTTTATGCACAGGTTGTTGATTCTGTGGATACGACATGTGTGTGGGATGTTGGAAAAGGACTTTTCAAGGACTATGTAGGCCGTGTGGAGCTCATTTCATTGATGTATGTCCTGGGTAACTGCCTTGAAAACTGTCTAGCAAGTTTAGGGACCAGGATCTGCCCCTGACCAAACCAAAATGGGTAGGGGATCTGCCCCTGACCAAACCAAAATGGGTAGGGTTGGGTGTTTGTACGCTCCCAATAGCTCTGTTTATGGGTTCCATAATGATGGACTCCATGGCCTTGCAGATCAGGCTTATTAGGCTTATAAGACAATAGTTCCCATGGTCTGTTGTGCACCAACACTTGTGGAGTGTGCCAAACGTTGCTGTAACCCATTCAACAGTTTCATATCCTGTACAGAGGGTGAGTCTCAACAGACTGTTTAGGTGCTGGGTCTGTTTGTTTTGGAGTTCACATATGACACAGCCAGGGACACCATGTCATCGCATAGACGCCGTGTTTTTAGGTTTGGATAGAGCTGTTTAACCATTGTATATGTGATTTCTGGGTTTTCACAATCTCCAGGTATGGTAATGGGCCCTTTTGTCAGTGAGAGGGGGGTAAATATGTATGAACCTGTCTGACAAGATGTTGGCAATGTCAGTCGTGTACATGTATTCATTTACACTTTGCACTAACTCAGAACATATATGAGTTTACACTGATATTTATGACATAGCTAAAGAAAGCTTCATGGTTCTCTACGGAATCTTTGGCAATATTTGTGGCAGAGCTTGGCTTGGATAATGTTAGGAGTGCTCATTGTTTCTTGATGATACTGATCGGAGATTTATTGATCTTCTTTGGATTTTAACTTTCTTTGAACAACTTAAGTACTTGTATTACATAGTTTGATTATGACAGGGGTCCAATATATTATATGGGTCGGTTTTCATATCACTGTGTGCACAAGGCAGGATTGGTGAATAGTGACATGTGTCTGGAGTAAGAACTGCAACTGCCAAATATGTGTGGCCCACTGCTGTACTCAGACATGGCCTAAGTGTGTGAGCATGCCCAGTATGACCTTTCAGTATGTTGCTGACTGAAATTTGCAAAATTTGTTTAAGTGTGTGAGCATGCCCACTATGGGCATATATACTATATGTGTGTGAAAAATCAAGCTGGTTTTTACATCAGCTGTGCGTTGTACAATGACAGGAAGCACGCTGTGCCTGCAGGGCTTCCATGAGTCAATTTGCATAGACTTATCAACATTTCCACATATAGGGGGGGGCAGCTATTTGTACATTTCAACCCGGGGGGGGGGGCACACCTGATTGTTATTGTGGGTGTACTTAGGATGAAGGGTACACCTGACACTTATACACATTTGCTAGGCCTGCACTGCTATGTCAGGTACTCCATTTCAGTCTGTATTGTTGCCTATCGTACTGGCTTGAGGCATACCACTGTACTACAGACCTTAGCTTCCAATTACACGCATATTAGTTTGTGACTTCATAGCCTACCCAACCCACATCACACTGCCTGGCCTGCTGTTATCTGTCTGCATAGACCTGGGGGGAGGTTACCCATATGCCTCTTCAGAGGGCATGATACAGCATTTGTTTGTGTTTGCATTTGTCTACAACTGTCCTGCTGGCTGTGACTGTTAGGTATGTGAGCCCCCCCAACTGGTATGTGTCAGTGACTTAAGTTGTGTCTGTGCCAGTAAAATGCTATCATGGCTTAGTGGTTCAGTACTGTGACTACAGTGCACAGTATCCTGAATTCGAGCCCTCTCACTGCTTTTTATTTTCCTGCTGGGCAGACCTGACTGGTTAAGGAACAGTACAGCAGGTGTGAGCGTGTTTACCCGACTTTGCCCAACTTTGCCCAACGTTGCGCTGGTTAGCGTGGTGCACAGCTACACGCAATTGTATGTAAATATGCTCAATACTGGTAAAATGTGTTTAGCAGTGCTTTATATTGCTTAAAATAGGGCACTCATGTCTCAGGTGGTGCTGCAGGGCTGCCTATGTCGGATGCACATAGTACATTCCCTATACATGTTTGAAAACAGGTAGTGTCAAGTTAGGCATCCCTTTTACTGTATGTGCGAGTCAGAGAGAGATGTCATTTCCAGGGTTCCTACTGAGTCAGTGTATGTGCTATGCATTGCCTCTTTGCCAAGGACAGGGCATACTGGGCACTCCTCCTTCTGTCTATGGGGCAGGCTCAGGTTGTTCCTCCTCCGAGTAACGCTGTGCCTGTGCAGGCTTTGGCAATGGTGGGGGGCTGTTTGGCCCTGCCCCATGCTGTTCCTGCTGCAGCTGTTCCCACAGGATCATATTACGTAGCATGGCACATACCATACCAATTTGTGTACATGTAGTTGGTGAGTACTGCAAGGCTCGACCAGATGTGTCTAGGCACCGGAACCATGACTTGAGCATCCCAAACACATGCTCAATTATGTTTCTTGTTTGTGCGTGTGCCTCATTATGGAGTTCTTGTTCAGGTGTATGTGCATTTCTGATGGGTGTCATCAGCCATGGCTCCACTGCATATCCAGCATCCCCTACTAGGTGACCGTATGGAATGTCCCTATTGGCAAATAACTGGTACAGCTGGGTCAGTTGCCAATTGTGGGAATCGTGATAGCTTCCAGGGCATCCAGCACACACATTCATTATTATGCTCTGGGCATCACACACGAACTGGCAGTTGATGGAGGGGAAGCCCTTGCAGTTGATGTAGACCCTACCACGCTCACCGGGTGGTGCTTTGATGCGTATGTGCGTGCAGTCTATTGCACCCACTACCTCAGGGTATTCTGCTATTTGGTGGAAAAGACGCATATTGCTGGCCAATGCCTCACGCGAATTGTGGAAATATATGTGGTCACCGACATGTGCTGACATGGCATCCAAGAACTAGTGGAGTACCCTGGATGCTGATGTCTGTGAAATCCCCATCATATCACCAGTTGGTCTTTGGAAGGTACCTGTAGCTAGTATTCTTAGGCCAACACATACCTTGGTATCCACTGGGATGGGTGCATGTTCCCAAGGAGTTTCGTATGTTTTGGGATTCACTATCCTTATCCTCATTTACATAGGATTACCTAGTAATGCATGGTTACATCTCTCACACTGAGCTTCCCCCCCTTAGCAACCACTAGTCAGTGGCCATGCTGTCTTCAGCATGTCATTCACCTGCATGGCAGAATAAGCTTTTTAGTGAAAATGTCTATTTTTGGCTTTTTTTTTAAATTATTTTCTTGTTTTTATAAGCGCGGTGCTGAGCTATGCTTAAACATCGGAGATCGGGGGAAAAAAAAGTTACATTTTTATATTTTAAACATTTTAAAATGCCAATGGCCTTATATTTGGCCATTGGCATGCTTCCTCAACTGTATGCATCCTTTATTTGGAGCTGTCATAGCTCCATTTATCTATTTGCAGAAATGTACTCCGTTACCAACAGAGTACATTTCTGCAGCTATCACTAATCTTCCACGGGCAGGTTAGTGTTTCCCGGATCACAAATTTACCTAATTTGCATGGCTTTCACCAGCAAATTAGGTAATTTGCATGCCATGATGCTGTCTGTGCAAGAGTAGCTTTAGCAGCTCTCGTGCATGCCCCTGACAGCTGTTCCTAGATCGTACGGCAGACATATTGCCGGCGTGAGCTCCTACACTCATCTTGCACTCCAAGCTTTCGTGAATCCGGCCCACTGAAACACATACATTTGTATATGATCCATAATAAATATATTAAAATATATCAAAACATCCACATGTAAAACGTATATATATTTCATTTACGTTGTAGCCCATTCATAAAAAAAATACGTTAATTAAAAACCATAAAAATCCATAATAAACTTTACTCATGTTAGAGTTCCATCTAGTGGCTAATGATGTAAAGTCACAATCTGGCAGATTTAAGTTTTAAAACTGGTGCTATACAGACTGTATGACTTAAACCAGGGAACTCATTTGCTTCCAACACAATCTGCCAATACAATTCCCTGTACTCAATTTGTAATTCCCATGGTCCTCATCTTTTATCTATGGGTATAGATTCCAGGACAAAAAATAAATAAGAAGCTGTAGAACATTTATAAGGTAAAAGCCTTAACCATTATGCCAACCCTCCATTTTGTCCCTCCACATCTTCAGCTACATCTACAACTTCTTATTTACTTTTGTCCAGGAATCTATACCCATAGATAAAAGAGGGGGACCATGGGAATTACAAATTGAGTACAGGTGATTGTATTGACAGATTGTGTTGGAAGCCAATGAGTTCCCTAGTTTAAATAACACAGTCTCTATAGCACCAGTTTTAAAACTTAAATCTGCCAGATTGTGATATTACATCTTTGGCCACTAGATAGAGCTCTAACATTAGTAAAGTTTATTATGGATTTTATGTTTTTTTTTTTTATATATATATTTTTTTATGAATGTGCTACAGCATAAATGGAATATATATATATATATATATATATATATATATATATATATATACATATATATGTTTTACATGTGGATGTTTTGATATATTTTAATATATTTACTATGGATCTTACAAAAATGTATGTGTTTCAGTGTTTGTTAGGGGAAATGTATTTTTATATTTTTATTTTTAAATTGTTTTATTAATTAATTTAATTAGTTAATTAGATTTGTTAGGTATAAAAGGGTAATGCTTTGGGTTATGGGATACATCTGATGAAGTCTATGTGTTGGATGAAAAATCTGAGTGTATTGGGCGTTTATGTGCATTAAGTGCGTCTGTGACTTCAATAAACACCTTTATTCTCAGTTAAGTCTTGGAATTTCCTCACCAAGTGCCTGTATTTTTCTTTTGTGGTTGTGGGTTGATTGGCACATTTTTATGGTTGATTTATGGTGTCACTTTCCTTGTCTAGCTTTATTTGCCAAAATCCCTTGATCAGCATCATCACTAAAAATAAATTAGAATTAGTACAGGTTAGTTTGATTTAATTAGTATGATGAATGTCTTTCTGCATCCTTGCTATTTTGTACATGCAGTAATCCTTATTTCTGTAAATGTCTTACTAAAGTTTTGTCTGATTACATAACGAATGTTCACTATCACTATAGCTACAATACTTTGTATACAAATGTTATCTCTTTATATTTGTTGATTGTACTCTCAGCATGTATTATATACTCTGTTTGATATGCAAGTTTGTAATTGTTAATGGAGCTTTTCTCCCCAGGCCTCCACTGAAAATTGGCTCTTCTTGGCCCGGTGGACTTCCCCAGTCATCAAACTGAAATAAATAAATAAATTAGGAATACAGACAAGTACATCTTCTACTGACTATAGAATAATTCTATCTCAGAATTAATTTAATAAGGTGTTGTAGGTCTATATATATTCTGACTTTGTCTGCTTGAGTTTTCTGACTACCTCTGAGAAGATGCATATTGCACTAATATCTCTTTTAAGTATGTGAATGTTCCTGCATCACACTCACATGTGAACTATTCCTCTAATGTAGTTCCTACTTGTATACCATGAATTCTCTTAATCATGTCCACAGGCACACACATATCTCCATCAAGTTTATTGGTTTGCTTTAAATGAGATTAAAATCCTTCTATGTGAAACAACAATGTTAAGACCTAATTTTTATAAGCACATTTCAGACAAATTTGGTCTGCATTCTTCAGTTTGTGCCCTGAGTAAGAAATAAGTATGCAAGTACACTCATTTGGCTTACAATCAGCACTGGTAACATTGTCTCAGACACTGTGTTACATTCTGCATCAATATCAAGCTTAAATACAATCGATTTGTCATTTGGGCACAGTTTCTCTTATCAGACTTCTTACATAGACTTAGTTTAAGATACCAGTGCTGTGTGTCCTTATGCTTTGCTTTCATTTGCATAGTATTTTCAAAGGCTATTAGCAAAGTTCTTACAAGCACTTCAGATTTAATATCATTGCTAGTGTCTAACATATTAGTTTTCTGTTTTTACTGCCAATTTTTTTGGCATAAAAGGATACAGCCCTTGTTATGACCCAGGTGACCTGAGCTTGATCTGTGGTCTAGGCACCTTCAGCAGCTGTTGGGGAGAAGAATGGCAGGGTTTTGCCTGCTTGTCTATCTTTGATGGGGAGGGATAGTTATGACACACTGGTAGGGGTATGAACATGTGGCGTTTGGGTGCTGTTTGCTAAAGGAGGGAATGGGACATTCTTGAGCGATCTCATGTCTCAGAGGCATATCAGAGGAACCCCAATATAGAGGGGATGTAGAACTTCCCAGTAACATGACAAGCCATTCCTCTGTGGACATCTGTGGTGGCTTTCTGCCTCACTCTTCTCCTGTTCCCTGCCATCACTAGTTCACCCTAAATGGTAATCACAAGCTTGAGGTGTTGAACACATGTATAACACTACATTAAGTCTTTGTATTGTGGAGAGAAAGGGCATACGAGAAGGCATACGGCAATCAAACCCGAACATAGCAATGCACCTAACTTGCTGGAGAATATCTATTTTTGCAATTTTTTCTCACATAATGGCTTACTGCACCAGACATTCTGCAGACTTGCTCATTTGCTTATATTGCCTCTTTCTTGCTTACTGCTTCAATATATGCACTGGATATTGTTTCTTGCTCCTTGTTTGCTACCAGACATCATCATGGACATGTTCTACTGTCATGTGTAGTCCTGACAATTTTTATTTGTACATTTTTTACCTTCTTTTACTTACAGTGTCAATTTTTATATACTTCCATGCCATCAATCAGTGATCTTAGCAACACAATCGGCAGTTCACTTGTCCAACATAAATCAATTGCTGTTTTGTAAGTGTTAGGTTTGATTCTCTCAAAAGTCTGCTTATGTCATCATTATTTGTACTATAAATATAATTCTACAAATTCACAATCGGGCACCCTGTATATCATAAGACAGAAGACATAAGACACACACACACACACACACACACACACACACACACACACACACACACACACACACACACACACAGTTTTTTGCCAAAAAGTAAACATCTGGCTCAGGTGGATTCCTCCTTGGCTCAGAATATGCCTGGATTTTAGTTTTCAGTACTGCCAAACTGCTGTTCTCCTCCACACTTAGTACATACCATAATGTTTTTTTCACCTCTGATATAAAGAACACTGCAAACTTAGCTTTCTCGGCTTTGTCAGTCAGGCCACAGAGAGTGAGATCTAGCTCAAATTGCTACAGACAGGACTTCAGATCTTCTGATAGGTTTCACTCTGCAGTGTAGTTGCAGAGCAATTGGAGGATGAACTATTGTCATTCTGAGCCAAAAGTGGAAAAACAAATCTTTCCAAAATTGAAGAAATGCCTAGATGTGCTTAAACACAATGAAAATATACTTTTCATTGTGTTTAAGCACATCTAGGCATTTCTTCAATTTTGGAAAGATTGAAGAAATGCCTAGATGTGCTTAAACACAATGAAAATATACTTTTCATCTTTCTGCAAGCTAGGGACGTTTCATCTGGCAAATAAGAAAATTGCAAGATGTATAGTTTGTGAAAACAAAATAACACAGTTTATCCAGCTATTAACTTTAAGATAATTACCAGTACAATATCCATGCTGGAGCAGACAGAGAAGGTGAGAAGTGCAGCTGGTGTCTGTGTGGTTGAAAATAAAGATAGTAACTATTTCTGCCATTCTGAAAAGTCAATGCCAGTTCCTTCTTTTCAAAACAATTCTATTTTTATGGCAACGATGTGAGTGGTGACCTATTTGTGGTACCAATATGTACCGTTCAGACAATGGCACTTTAGTGGTGTCCCACTTCTGGAACCATACTGTGTCACCCAGATTTACATACAGATAATGGCATTACCAGCTTATATACCACAACAAGCAAATGCCTTAGTAATGAAGAGATATGACAGAGACATGCTGTTAGTTCCATGATTTACTTCTAAGTGTCAAAATCTCTTTGGCATACCTTTCAACTTTTTTTTCAAGAATAATAGTGGGACAAAGGTTGAAACTTAGAGATTTTTCTAATATTATTTTAATTCAATTAAAAAAGTGAATAGAACTACAAGTTTTGCATTAGCATGCATTTTCAGAATAATAATAAGTATAAAAATCTAATGTCTGGCATTACTGACTGTAATCCTCAGTGATTTTCCAGAAAATCAAATATTTCACGAAGGACAGGGCAAAAATAAGAGAAAAAATCTGGGACATTTTGCAAAATCAGGGTCAGCTGAAAGGTATGCTCTTTGGTAAAATGTCTCACATCCCCATACAACACTAAATCTTAAAGATATAATGCAAGGTGCGTTTCAACAGTGTATTCACAGTATTCATTTTGGGGCATGAGGATTACATCTTTGTTGTTTAAGTGGGATGATGTCTTCTTGGCCTCTACTGAATCAGCAACTCCAGTCAAAAGTAATGATTCTCTCCTGGTAAAGAGTGGGCTGTTTTCTTCAGCTGAGAGTCCGTAGCTACCTTAGGTGGAGAAGTTTAGGCATCTCAGTGGTCTTCTTGAATAGGAAGGTACAGGGGATACAAAGACTGACCAGTGGATAAATGCAGCAGCAGTACTGCAGGCATTACACTGGACTGTGACTGTGAAGTGAAAACGGGATAATTACACAAAGATCTCAGTTTACTGATCAATCTATGTCTTAGTCTTCACTTGCTGTCATGAGCTTGCAATTAGTGGCTGAAAAGATGAGATCATGAATACAAGAAGCAGAAATTAATTTAGTTTTTTTTTTCCTAGGGAAGCTGGACTTGCTTGATTTTTTTCTGCAGCAAACTATCACAAAGTGAGGAGCTTACAAATGGGAAGGATCTTGCAGTAAAGCCACTGCTCCTCCATATTAAGAAAAGACAGAGAGCCAGATGAAGTGCTTTGGGCACCTTGTAAGGATAACTCCAGGTCATGTCCAACAAAATGTACACCAAGCATAGCTCACTTGAAAGAAGGCTGAAGTGAGACCCAGGAGACAATGGAGGGATACTCTTAGCGTCTGCTGGGGCATCTTGGGATTCCACAGGATGAGCTGAAGAACACTACAAGGAATAATGAAATCTGATCTCTTCTGTTCAGTCTGACAAAACCATAACCCTCATAAGGACAATACTTGAGAAAATGGATGGAGGATATGACTGATGAAGTGCATTGTGGGAAACTCTAGCTATCCATTCAAATACAGTAAAATAAACAAATGAAAAAGCTTGCAATGAACATGGAGACATATGCTTCACTTTTTTCTGACGGTTGTTATCACAAATATGTGATGAATTTCTCTATTTTGTGCATAACTCTACTTCCCCACACCCTCATTTTTTTTTTCATTTCAGAAATGCATAACTGCTAATGTCAAAATACCAACAATCGGAATTGCTTAGACATGGTAAGACTTTACTGTGTCTAATTATGGTGACTGCCAAAAAAGCAATTACTAGAAAATGGAAATCATAATCTAAACCAACTATATTAGAAATACTGAATACAGTAACAGAGATAATACAACTGCAATGGAGATCTTTAGAAAAAGGTAGGAGCAAACTACATAGGAAAAATGGGAATTGTGTGAACAATACATGTGGTTCGAAAGAAGGCAGGACATAAATGAGCTATGTAATGTTTGAAAACAATTGGGAAGATTGTAAGTGATGCATAATGTTTGCAGCTGGGAGTGTGTCAGTATAGTTTGTGATATAAAATGCTTGTAACTAAGATTGTGTCAGTGTGGTTTGTTCTCATTTACATAAATGTATGATTGCTTATGTCATAAGTGATGGTTTAATAAAGATGTTTCTTGTTTTAAAAAAAAGGGCAGGAATTGAATATTTTATGTAATGTTGCTTAGGTTATATGATATATAGCAACATAGCCGGCCTTAGGCATAGGCGAACCAGGCAACTGCCTAGGGCGCCATACATTCTGGCCTCATAAAGGGTACAAATTGACTGACTTAATTTAATTTCTTTACTTCTTCACTTTTCAGTTTCACCGCCCGCACCCATATTGTAGCATTTGCACCCTCCCCCACTTCCATAGTCCAAAGTACGATTCCACAGCACATAGCATGGCCCCCTGCTGTGTTCTTCCACCCCCCCACGCCACATCTATGTGATGAGTGGCAGTCTCAGTGGCTACTCTTGTGATGCTTTCATACCACTGACGCTACTGCTCCAATCGACAGTATACAGCTCAGATCACGCCCGTCTCTCATTCCTTTCTTCATTAACGAGATAGAGGTGGGCACATCTATTGGCTTTAATTACTTCCTGAAACAATCTCTGGATGAACGTGCTTGAATCATCGTCGGCCTGGCTCTCCTCACCATGCAGGCTACACAAACAGCGATTTTGGGGGTTTTGTTTTGTGCCTGCCTGCCTCATTGCTTTTGATTGCCTTAAGGTAATTTGGATGGATTGGATCATATTATATATTTGCTCAGGCAGGTAGCACGCTTATGTTAGGGTCTGGGAAATCTTCGTAAGAGATAATTAATTAACCAGAAAAAGAGAAAATAAAGTATCATGCTGCCAGGGAACATTAACATGCACTCGCACATAAAAGCAGTAAGACAGTGTTCCGCATACAGCCTCACTTCCCTTAACTGTAACAGTGCTGACTCTGAGCTGCTAAGACAGAATATAAGTGGTACATCCCCTTTATGAATGTATTGCTAACAATATTTTTAGAATAACTGTTGATACGTGTTTGACATATTATGCATTTGTTTGGGAACCAGAAAGAGGAGATATTAGGAAATAAAAAGATAAAACATTTATTGGTTTGATTTGTGCAGAAAATGGTACACTGAAGTAGACCCAGCATAGCAGTGCATGCTGGTAATATTTATCCATTAATTCAAATTATATTCGTTTTGTTGGTTATGTTGTATTATATGACTATAGTTGATGAAATCTGTGTTTTTGTGCTAAAATGCAGTCCTGAAGTTTTGTGAGGTGGCTTAAAAAAGCTACAGCCTGTATAATGTTTTGAACTTGGGTTAAGGTGTGTTAAACAGCCATATAGGTAGTGGGGGAAGGGGGCTGTTTGAGGATTATAGAATATTTTTCTTGTACAGAGTTCATGTGTTGCTTGGAGTTTACATTTTTTTCAGCCCTTTGGAGTGTGTGTGTGTGTCTGTGTGTGATTTGAGTAAAATGACTTATGGTGAGGTAAGTCTAATAGGCATTTTGTAATCTGAGATGAAACAAGAACATCTGCTTACTGTTTATGATTGTGGGCATAAAGTTCCTCATGCTAATTAGTTAAAAGCAGGGGAAGGAAAGGTTGAGTTTTTTAAATGAAACACGAATTATGAGATATTAGAAACACTTCTAACTAGTTAAAAGAGTATAAAATTGTTTGATAGCCAGGGATGTTTTTTTTTACTGTCAGATATTCCTTGGGAATACTCACACTTGTCATAAACTCCTTATCCTGTTGGTAGCCAGCTGTCAAAGTACACCTAATTTCCTTGTTCTTAGAAACAGTGTGCAGGTCTTTCTCTGGACTCCTCGGGTGTTTCCAGGCAAGATGAGAAGCATAATTTCGTCAATGTGTACTGGGTTTGCCTCTGTTTCCTGTCATTCTGCTGTGCCTGATCCTGTGGAAGGCACATATGAGCACTTCTCCAACCTTGCATTAGACTTGTTCAATCTGTGTACTGGTCTCATCTGTAGGAATGGGAACCAGTCCATTAGCTGTGTCTGTGACGGCCTACACAGAGGAGGTCGTGCCCACTAGATTTAAACATTCCTCTGTGCTCCTTCCCTCTCCTCACACTGTCCCTAATGAAGACTGACATTTCTCTCTTCTTGCTGGGACCCGTGTCAGAATTGTACACCTGGTTGCGTTTGTAGTTGAGGCCATACTGACATTTCTCTCTCCTTGCTGGGGCCCGTGTCAGAATTGTACACCTGTTTGTGTTTCTAGTTGAGGGCATATATTTACGTCACCTGAAACCTGCATTTTCCTTCTCTCTGTGCAGGAATGCTGCATTTTTTTTTGTCATAACTGCTTTCCTTTCAGTCAGGGTTGATGGACTAAGCATCGTTTTTCCTGGCTGAGGAGCATGTAATTTAGTTGTCATTTTGATTGTGGTGCTTTTAACATTGGTCCATTTACCACTATGTCCAGTTTTGTGAAAATTTCTTAGAATTGCATCTGGAATGTTGCATGTTTGTGTATACATTGGTCCAGATTCCAAAAGACTTGCTCCTGGTTTAAGTGATTTATTACGGTGTAAACCTGATTTATAAATGGGTGTTAAAAACTGGAGCAAGTTTGTACAGAGAACAAGTCCTTTGGAGCTGCGGCTAGAATACTGTTTAAAAATATAAAATTGTGCATACCGTATGTTAGTGATAGGTTTCTTTTACCTTCAGCTACCATTTCACTGTCCTGGTCATTGTTGTCTACTAAGCTAGCTTTAACCAACTTGCTTGTACTGTCATCTCTTTCCTTGCATACTTTCTATTCTCCAGCAGATCTTAATGTTAGTATGTCTGAAAATTAAATTTCTCCTGTCTACCCACTCTTTATCCCAATGACTCCTTCTTTTAGTATCTCACTAAAAGAAATAGTCCTAAACTGCTACTTTTTCCTGCTCTGCTATACTATACAATAACTTTCTCCCATAATTAATTCTTTACCACCCTTCTTCTAATCCCAAAATGGGTATCTTTTCCCTGCCAAATAATTTTGATCTCTGAATTTCTCCATTTGTAAACTGACGACAACTTACCTTTTTAGCAGTGTTTTTGACATTAATAAGCTCATTTATGTCTGTGGGTGTGGCTCAAATGGGGTGTTCCTTGACTATGGTGTGGGCAGGACTTAAGGGACACCGCAGAACTACTTCGCCTAGGGTGCCATTTCAGCTAAGGCCGGCCCTGTATAGCAATATATGTAAAGTATAATGTTAGTTAATGTTAATTTGCTAATACATTTTGATTACTTTTGTATAAATGGAAATTTGCCTGTGTCACAATAAAGGTGTTAAAAAAAATGCCAAAAGCAATTATGCAGAACAAAGGGTTGGGTAATACATGTAAATCCCAGTTTTACACATCACCTAACTTAGAGGTGTTTTTTTTTTTTTTTTAATAAAATCCTGAGTGCCTCGAGTCCAACTGATCTGCATACACTTGTCCTGTAAATGACATTTACAATTTCAGTTTCCCATACAGCATGTAGTCTGCTGGGCTGTTTTCCAGAATTGTACTAAATAAACCACTGCAGCTCTACTTTCAGCTGATGTTATACCAGAAGTACTGTAATACACTCCTAAAATCAGTCTATCGGAGATTTATAGTATGAATATGAATGACCATACAGCTAGCATTCAAGGTGGGATTAAGGTCATGAATGCCAGTGTAAATGAAAATGTTTTTCTTTCTCTGTCTCCTAGACTAATGATGCTTCTTGGATAAAATAAAAGGTGTTGGTTGTATGTGGTTTAAGTGGAACAGTGAAACGGAACCAAGTTGGGAGGTGCTCAGTGTTTACACTGACGCTACTGTCTGCTGTGCGCCAATCATGTCCGTTCTGTAGTTAACATGCAGCACAAACAAAGAGCACGTCAGCTGTGAAATGTATCTGTCACTACAGAAGTGATAAAGAATGAAGCAAATATTTTTTTCATGCACACCACAAACTAACGTATTTCCTTCCTATGTGGTTCAGAATATTGATTCATCATGCTTTAACATGAGACCCAAAAAGTACAAACAGAGGCTGTAACTGAAATTTTAATCTCTCAAAGGTTTCTTTTATTTCTGCTTTGGAACAATCTTTACTAGCTAGTATATATGCCTTGAGACATATTTTACTGTCAGCTAAATAACAGGGTGTGTTTATTGCAGCTGGTTTTGTTTGGAATGTTAAGTGGGTCACCACCTAGAACAAAGAATACTTAAAAGCTGCTAAGCTGGTTCCAGCATAAGATCATACTCCCTAGTAGAAGATCATACCTCCCATTCTAGTGTGAACTGTCTCTGATAGCACCAACTGTCAGATGACTGTGCGCGGCTACATCCTGGAAGTAATTATATCCTGCAGAATTCATCAGCGAGCTGAGAAAAATGCTCACTGCAAATGGGCTCTGCACAATATTTTTGTTAAAGAATATGGCATAAGGTTCTTAACAATTATACGAAATTACAATTAAAGCAATGTACATGCCGAAAAGGAACAGGCAAGATCGAGAACAGTGAAGACAGTGTGCCCATAAAAGTGCTAAATGCTGAACAAAGTGTAATGCTGTAAATTTTTACATTACTAACTTGTATGGGAAAGCATTCTAGATGTCAGCCTACATGAAGTTTGTGAAATGAATGGGATTCCCTCCACTTTGAGGCAGGGTAATATTTGGGGGACTCGATGGCTACAGCTCAAACCCCAATGTTTTCACTGCAACACCTATAACAGATGAAGTAAAGTTTTGACGAACTTGCTTAATAAAACTGCAATATTTGCCCCCTGTTGTGCAAGTAATCAGGGAAGTCCTGTACTCTCGAAATGATACTTGTATCTGGTAAGGGACACTTGCACTCTTGTTACACAACACTCATGCATACAGCCAGATTAGCTGTAGGTTTTCATGGCACTGAGAAATCAAAAAAGAAGCTCACAGTTGGTTTACAGCTTGGCACTGTCCTGGTCCATTTTGCACACTAATACTTCCAGCTCCAGTGCAAATGACTGAAAAAGGTTGAGGCTGTTATTTTCATGACATCTCCCTGTAGATCTTCTTGGGGACCAAGTGAAAGAGGATGGAGCTAGTTTGATTTTTTTGTCTTAATTAGACAATCCACTATGCACAAGTGTTTCTTCTAAGTGGTGACTTAGAGACACTGATTAAGTGACTTGCTCAAAGTTACACAGTAGGCAAAGGAAGACTGTGAATCATACCAGGCCTTTATTAGTAGCTCACATAGTAATTCTCTGTAGTAAACTGTCACACTCTGTATTAACCTGTGAGGTAACAGCATTACTTATAAAGCTGTAACACAGTAAAACATAATTAAAGTACCGTATTTAAATCCATCCATCCACAATCCCTTTCTTCCCATTTTTACACATGGGGTTGGGGTGTCACTTTAACAGTGACAATCATCTAGAGACAAGATCTACACCGCTGGGTGTCTAGCCCTGCTATGGTATTTCTTCCAAACTACACACTTGCACGCACAACACACACATTTATGCCCAATTCAGAATGCCCAATCCACCTACTGCATGTCTTTGAAATGTGGATGGAAAATGAAGCATCCTTGCTGTTTGGAAGCAACACTATGTGCTGCGCCACGGTGCCACCTACCTGCATTTAATCTGCAAAATAAGTTTTTTATATTAGGAAGTACCACACACTATGGTTCCAGTCCATAGGAATAAAATAAATCCCTTTAATGTTTAATTTCCCAATTACACGCAACAGAGCAACACTTCCCTGTAGCAAAACTGAAAATGCTTTATTTTTTTCTTTTTTTTTTTTTTGCATACTTGATTGTTTCATTGCAACTATTCTTTCTGTGATAGCCTGGTACAATGTCACAAACTACTGACTACATTTCCCATTGATGTGTTTTTATTTTGTTTGTGAATCTTGGGATGCTGGCTTTAGTCACTGATAAAGCTAAAGAGGGAGAAATACACCAAGAAGTATTTATTTGTTAATTTATTACGTACAGATATTCAAATCAGACTCATTCCAGTCACAGCTCAGAGTAGTACTTAGGGAATCCAGGAAATTGGAACTCTCACTTCTCCTCATCAGACATGGACCAGGAGATCTTTAACATTTATCACAAGATGATAAAGATCAAACATCAGTTTAATGCAGTATCCAACGGCAACTACTTCAGGTGTGTGGCACACCTCTCATGCAACAGTGCTGGCCCATTACTTAACTATGAAATAATATGTCTGCTTCTGGGACAGAACCCACACATTCTAATCTTCAGGCATCAAATATCAGCATGCAACCTGCCTAGTCACTAATTAATTAACCAATTAATAAAACAAGGCAACCCTAAACTGCACATGGTCCAGCAAGCAAATGTCTTTATAAAACATTATTACAAATAACCCTCCAAAATAACAGTTATTACAACTTTTGTATCAGAATCAAGGGAGACAAAATATATGAGGTTCAGAAAAATCCAGCTTTTGTACTAATACTGTGCAAATCCTAGGCTTACAGTACATACTGTAAAACGTGGTAAGAAATCAGTCTAATTCCCCATTTTTAGTTTAATCTAATTCAAAATTCAGACTCATTAACATGCTTAATTCAAAAGCACAATACAACAGAAATGTGATAATTTAAAATAAAAATTGCTTTTTATTAATCAGGTAGATGAACTGATCCATTGTGGACCCTTCAGTGATATGACCCAGGCCACAGGGACAAGGATAAAAATGCACTATAACTTTACATCACACTTTGGAAGGTTGGATGAAAACAGACTAAGCAATAAACTGAAGAAAACAACGCAGAGCCCCAGCAATTCAACTGCAAACATTTTTACTGCAAAGATCCTTGTAGTTGAATTGCTGGGGCTCTGCGTTGTTTTCTTCATGAAAAAAGACTAGTCAGAGAAAACTCCTGCAGATTCACATACTAAGAACATGCAAATGCCACAAAGTCCAACAAACAAGGTGAAACAACCAAGGTTTAAGCTGTTTCATCAGAGTGTATCATAGACCTCCTCAGAAACATTTGAATTCAGTCAAGTGTAACATTTAAATAACTCGCCTCAGGGTCACATGATACCCCTAATTGCTCAATTAATACAGCAACCAAACCTTAAAGTAATACATACACACACATGCACCACTTACAAGCAAACTATGCTATACTAAAATTATTCAATACATAGATAGTTCATTACATGAAATATATTCATTGGATAACTTTCATTAAGTAAAAACACTTCCAGACATTCCCCGTAAAAAGACAAAAACCTACTGGGAAAAACATAATAGATAAAAGATAAAAATCATAATAAATATGAACTCAGCCTGAGCACACTCATAATTAAAGCATAATCATTTAACCCAGGATGTGCACAGGAATTAAGCCTGATTTGCCATTTAAGTCTTTGAGTTCAACCAGGTCATTCCATGGACCCCCCCCAATGTTCTGATGGACTATATCAATATCCATAAATTTGAAAAAATGGAGTCAGGGTTGCCAGAAACATGCTTAGCAAAAGCATTCTTAAGATTAGCCTTCCTAATATCCAAAATGTGTTCATATATCCGCTCTCTGAAATTCCTTTTAGTTTTACCTACATAAAAACAATTACGTTGTTGACAGCCAAATAAACCAAAACCTGGGTGTTACAACTACAGTGGAAAGGTGTCCTAATCCAGACACCATTCACATAGACCTTGTCCAATTCAATAAGGTGTTTACAATAAGAACAAAATCCACATTTACGGGTACCCCTTCTTCTAGAGGAGACCAATGGTATCATGTGACCTTGAGGTGGGGTATTTAAATGTTACACTTGATTGAATTCAAATGCTTCTGAGGAAGTCTATGATACACTCTGACGAAAGCACTTAAACCTTGGTTGTTTAACCTTGTCTGTTGGACTCTGTGGCATTAAACTCGCTTGGTTTGATTTCTGTGGTCCAGGTCCACTCGTTTCTTGATTGTGATCCTTAGTTTGTGGAAGATGTCTACTCAGAACATGCAAATGCCCCACAAACAATACCCACAAATCAGGGTGAAAAGCAGGCCCAGAAAGTACAGTTGTGTACACCTACCATAAACGTAGATGTCAAAGTGTCTTCACTGTTGCAGTCATCACATTTGGGTTATCGCTGCTGGGGTAGCCCTCGGCCGGCCTGAATACCAGAGACTTAGTATTTCTGCATCGGTTGCTGTCACTTGAAGACTGACATCAGGTCGTCAGGGGAATAAAGGAAGGCAGCCGATGCCATTACATCACTTTTGCTTTCCCTAACCGGTCAGAAGCCCCCAAAGTAGGAGGCCGGGCTCTGGTGGCAGTATCCCACCAGTGGAAAAAACATACCAATAAGTCCCTTGTAAGGAAAGAAGAACAACAAGGAAGAAAGGTAACAAAAAAAGAAAAAGGGGGGAAGGAGGGAGGGAAACCAGGACAGCAACAGTGCATACACTCAAACATCTACATTTATGGTAAGTGTACACAACTTATACTATGTTCTTTGTGTTTCTCTGTTGCAGTCATTACATTTGGGTAGATTCCCAAAGCTGAGGAAATGGGTGGAGGCAGTCAAAAAGGCTAGCGGTTGACAGGCATGCCCTGCAAGACTGCAGAGGCAAACCCTAACCTGGATTTAGAGAAGAGAGGCAGGTGGTAATGTTTGGTAAAGGTGTGAACAGATGTCCATGTGGCAGCCTCCAGTATGTCCCTGGTGGGGACTCCTCTGAGGAATGCTGCAGAGGTGGAGGCTGCTCTGGTGGAATGGGTCCTGACCCCCTTGGGGGAGGCTTGCCATGCTGTTTGTAGCAGAAATGGATGCAGTGTGCTATCCACTTGGAAATGGTTTGTTTGAAGATGGCTTTGCCCTCTGCCCCTGAAGCAAAGCTAACCAGCAGTTGATCAGATATTCTGAAGGGTTTAGTCCTGTCCAGATCGTATCTGACCTGTCTGTACACATCTAGAGAGTGCAGAATCCTTTGCCCCTTGTTTTGAGGATTAGGAAAGAAGGTGGACAAATGGATGGATTGGTTCAGAGCCACACTGGATACCACCTTGGGCATGAAGGATGGATTAGTTCTGAGGGATACCCTGTCTGCATGGAAGATGATGAAGGGTTCCACTGCCAAGAGTGCTTGTAGCTCAGAGACTCATCTGGCTGAAGTGATGGCCAGGAGGAAGGCAGTCTTCCAGGAGAGAAATTTTAGCTTTGTAGAAGAAGCTGGCTTGAATGGAGGCAGGTTGAGCTTTTCCAGTACAAAGTTAAGGTCCCAAGCTGGTGATGGTGCCCTTCTGGGGGCCTCAAGTTGTTAGCCCCTCTGAGGAACTGCTTGATCAGAGGGTGTGAAAAAAGAGGCTGTTCAGTGGGAAAATGAGCGGAAATAGCAGAGACATGAATTTTTATAGAGGAGACCACTGTGTAGTAGGTCAGTTAAATAATCAAGGATGAGGGGGATGCAGGGCTGTGCTGTACTTGCCCCCTTAGCCTGGATCCAGGTGCAGAACCTTTTACATTTACTTGCATAATACTTTCTGGTGCTAGGGCATCTGGCCTCTCGGATAACATCCAGCACCTGTTTACTGAGGAGTGCAGATTGGTCAGGGGTCAGGTTATAAGCCAAGCTGCCAAACTGAGTGTCTGCAATTGGGGTGCATGAATTCCCCTTCCCTCTGGGTTAGGAGGTTGGTGTGGGAGGCAAAGAGGTCAACCTCCGGGGTTTCCCATTTCTGAGTCATTAGTAAGAAAAGTGTTTCTGTTGAGCTGCCACTTGTGGGGGTCCAACAGTTTTCTGCTTATTTGGTCTGCCAGGGAGTTGAGAAAGCCTGGCAGGTATTGTGCTAACAGATGTAGATACATGGAAGAGGCTGTGAATCAAAGGGTCATGACCAGCCTGCACAGCGGGTAGGAGTGAGTCCCTCCCTGCTTATTGATGTACCACATTACTGTGGTGTTCTCTGTTCTGATCAGGAAAACCCCTGGAGAGAGAAGGGGTTTAAAAGCTATCAAGGCCTACTGCACAGCCATCATCTCTTTTAGACTGATGTGCAGGGGGAGTTGCTGGGGATTCTACTGGTCCTGTATGCACCTGCCATCCAGCTGTGCACCCCAAGTGTAGTCTGATGCGTCTGTGGTGAAGGTCTGGGCAGCAGGGTGTGGGGAGAAGGGCAGTCCCTTGTTGTGGGAGCAGGCTGTTACCCACCAAAGAAAATCCTTCCTCAGGCAAGGAATGACAGGTAAAAGAGTTTCCAGATCTTGAGAGTGTTGACAGCAAAGGCTCTTTAGGTACCATTGAAGTTTCCTCATATGCAGCATGGCATATGGAATAAGGAGTATGCAAGATGCCATGAACCCCAGGGTTTGCAGGATTTCCCTCGCAGAAAGCTGGGGCCTGGTGGCTGGTTGAGAGAAGTTAGCTGATAGGAAACTTTGTTTCTCTGGTGTTAGGCATGACATCTGGGATGCTGTGTCCAGACTTGCTCCCAGGAAGATTATCGTTTTGGTGGGTACCTGTTTGGATTTCTTTTCGTTGATTGTGTACCCTAAGGAGATTAGTAGATCCTTTACAAAGGCCAGGTCTTTGAGCAGCTTTTCCTGGCTGTCTGCCTGAATAAGGCAGTCATCTAAGTAGAGGTAAATTTGAATATTTCTTTGTCTGCAAAAAGCAATGGGCAGAGCCAGGCATTTTGTGAAAACTCTGGGAGCAGTAGATAAGCCAAAGGGAAGTGGAGAGAACTGAAAGTGTTGAGATCCTGCCCTGAAGCGAAGATATTTTCTGCAGGACTCCCTGATGGGAATGTGGAGGTAGGCCTCTTTTAAGTCCAGGGTGACTAGCCAAGTGTCCTTGGACAGCATGGGTAGCAGCTGCTGCAGGGTGAGCATTTTGAATTTTGGGATCACCAGGAAGGTGTTTAGAATGGATAGATCAAGGATGGGGCACCAGGTGCCCTCCTTTCTGGGTGCCAGAGAAAGTCTGGATTAAAAGCCTTGGCCTATCTGCTCTGCAGGAACATGTTCTACTGCTCCCAAGGAGAGCAGGGTATGGATTTACTTTTGAGCTTCTGCCCACTGATTGGGTAGTAGATCTGGGAACCCTTTTGGGGTGGGAAGGGTGTAGAAGGAGAATTTGTACCCCTGAAACACAATATTCAGAACCCATTGGTCCTTGGTAATGGTGGCCCAGGTGCTTGAGTGAAAGGAGAGTTTTCCTCCTAGAGGTATGTGATGGTGGGCAGAGGCGAGGAAGGGAGGGAGGGAGTCATTGTGAGTTTTTACCATAAGGGGGTGACAGAACTCCCTGGTTTTGAAGTGGAGGCAGTCCACTGCTTAGATCTCTGCAACCTATGGAACTGCTGTCTAGGAGGTCTGTCTGCACAGGACCTAGGCTGGCCCTGTTTAGTAGGGGCAGGAAAGCACCAGTGTTTGGAAGGAAAATGCCTGTTGAACCTAGGGGGCTGTACCTGTAAGAAATCTTTAACAGTCTGCATAGATTTTGCTTTTTCTTCCATCTTTTTTAACACCTCTTCTGCTTTAGTACCAAATAAGTTATCTTTGTGCAAGGGTACATCCAACAATTTTGATTTGACATGGTCTGGCAGGGGTTGTTCCTTAAGCCATGCATGTCTTCTAATGACAGATCCAGTGACTGCTGCCCTGCAAGAAGCTTCTAGGGCATCAAAACCGCAGTGCAAGGTGTGTTTAGTTACTTGACCAGCAGAGTGCATTAACTCCTGTAAATCTTTAGATTCTGCCCATGCAGGAAAGGAGGAAATTTTTTGTTTAAAGAGTTCCAAGGTATGTTGCTGATATTTAAGCATATGGAACTGACAATTTAGTGCACAGATAGCAAGAGTAGCTGAGGTGTATACTTTTTTATCTCATCTGTCCAGTGCTCTGGAATCCCTGTTTGAAGGGGTGGGATTCTTAGCTGAAGTAGCTTTACCCCCTTTTGAGCTTTGATTAATGACCTCAGGGTCTGCTGTTGGGTTTTTAAAGAGATATTTGTGGGAGTCAGGGACTCTGTAGTACCTGTCTGACTTTCCGGGAGCAGGAGGGAGGGCATCTGGAGTCGAGCTGGATTCAAGGAAGACATAATCTACCACATTTAGGACTGGGGACGGCTAAGGGCCTGTGCTGTGGAAGGTCCAGGAACTCTCTAAGTCTCTTTTTAGACTGTGGTTAGTCTTGACTCTCCCATTTGAAATGCTCCCTTAAAGTATGCAGGGTTTCCCCAAAGGAAAAATCCTCTGGGGGAGAGGCTGAAGGAACAGATTCCTCTGCAGAACCCTCATAAGTAGAGAGGGGCTGCATGTCTTCATAGTCAGATGCAGCAGATTCATCTGACTCTTGTTCAGACAAAACTACTGGAGACAGATGTCTTTTTCTTTTTGAGGGAGTGACTTGGCTTCCCCTAATCAGCATGATAAGGTCATCTGCCATTCTAAGCATTTGTGACCAAGGCAAGGGAGTAGGCACCAAAGAATGGCTGGAAGTCGGCTTCTTGGGGGTGGTTCGACCCTTGGGCCTAAGGAACTCGGTTGTTTTAGAAATAACGGTAGTCGTGAAAGAAGGCGGCAGTTTACGTCTGGATTCGGTGTTGCGAAGGACTTCTTTGGAAGCCAGTGCCTGCACTGTGGCTACAGACCAATCCAAGGTAGAGACGACCACAGGATCCTTAGACGAAGAAGAGTTCTGCAGCATACCGGACTCTGAAAGGGTCTCGGTAGAGGCTGTGAATTAACTGAAGATGACATCAGGGGCTGCAAAAGCGCCTCACTGAATTCCGGAAGACTGACGACCAGCTTGGTGGTAGCATCTTTGGAATGGTTAGTCCTGTGCGGGCTGTCTCTGTCTTTATCTTTACGTTTTTTTCGGAAGATCTGCTGTTGGATGGCTTAAGGAAGACAAATCAGAATTCGAGGACTGTAAATGGAAATATCTGGCTACAAGAAGGGCCCGGCGACGAATAGTTCTGGTGTTAAACAAAGCACAGAACTGACAACGAGGGACGTCGTGGTCTGGGCCTAGACAAGTGACGCAGTAGGAGTGGAAGTCCCAGTGTGGTATTTGATTTCCACAGGCGAGACAATTATTAACTTTTTCTGACATCAGTTAGTGCAAGAAAAAAGGATCCCCAATGGAGTACTTAGCTTTCGAAGACTTCAACTTCAATTCGGAAACGAAACTCAGGTAGCAGCCGACCGGCACTCATGAGAACTGCTTCTGCTTCGGGGTCCTGGCAAGAAAGATTGATGTAATGGCTTTGGCTGCCTCCCTTTATACCACTAACGACCTGACGTCAGTCTTCAAGCGACAGCAACCAACGCAGAAATACTAAGTCTCTGGTATTCAGACCAGCTGAGGGCTACCCCAGCAGGGATAACCCAAATGTGATGATGGCTACAGTGAAACACGAAGAACAGCCATGTGGCTAAAATTCTAATTAACCATACATGACTTCTTATTAACATACTGCTACAATATTCAGCATTTTACAGCAATGCAGTTGAATATGGATCCCTAGACTTGAAGTACCTGCACAGAATGAAAAGAAATGTGAAAAAGTTACAAAAACAAAATCACTATTATTAATCTGAGAGCTGATAATGTTGCTTTTCTTCTGCTGTACCCCGCCTAACATCCAGTTCATTTTCAAACACAAATTATACTCAAATACGTCATTCCATCTTGCCCTCAGGCCAAGACTGTTAAATGTATTTACTGCTGATATTGGCCTCTTGGCCAAGAATTTTTTTCATAGTCACAGATAAAACAATGCCCTACAGTTGCCCTCTTGTCTATAATGCAATTCCAATCAGCAGTATTTTAAATGTCAAAAAAAAAGCAAAAACAAAAAAAAAAAAAAAATCACTGTTAATGTTGAAAATGATGACTTAAAAATTGCAGTTGTCTAATTAAGCGAACAGTCAACTTCACAGTACCAAACAGTGGAGACTCACTAAAATGCTG
The DNA here is from genome assembly GCF_019279795.1 of Protopterus annectens. Classification (NCBI taxonomy): domain Eukaryota; kingdom Metazoa; phylum Chordata; order Ceratodontiformes; family Protopteridae; genus Protopterus; species Protopterus annectens. The sequence goes on along the minus strand of NC_056737.1, from coordinate 1,833,912,685 downwards.
CAAAATAATGTTAAAACTGGACGCTGGTTTAAAATGTGGAAGTATAAAGCCCTAAATACAGTGTATAGATGTAGTAGTATTATAAATAGGTGAGCTGTTAAGGATGGCTGTTTTTACACTCTTACATAAATATTTGTGTAGGAAGATTCTGTTGCCAAGCTCCCTTATGTAAACATTTGTGTAGAATGGCTGTGGTGCCATGCTCCCTTTTGCAAAAGTCTGTGTAGGATACACCCTAGGATGTGTGGGAAATCAAATTAAGAGCTCCTCTTTTAAATAGGTAGGCATATTCAGGGATGGGTAGCTAAGCTCACTACTAGCCAGAGGGCAGAGAACAGCCTGTTCAAGTAATAACTTCTAAATCACTGGGGCTGTAACTTGCCCTAAAAAAGACTCCAAGACCTGGGAATCTTCCATCTCTTTTCAATATATAATTTATTAGGGCTGCAGCAAGCCAAAGCCAGAGCCTGTCCTCGCAAAGAAAAAGGACAAGTCACAGACCACTCTACTGTAGAAGTGTGAACAGTGACACGCATCCCTAAAGACAACTTGCAGCATTGCAATTCACCAATCCATCTGTATTTGGGGTGTAGAAGGAAAACAGAAACCCCATGAGCAGACAAAGGAAGGGCATAAAAACTCTCCACAGGAGGCACCCCAGAGAACCAAGGGCATTATTCAGCAATTCTAACTGCTGTACCACTGTGCCATAAAAAACTTGAATAGTACAAAAATGTATGATATGAAGGCAGAGCTGCTTATCAGTATCCTTGAGTTCTCAGCTGTGGTGGAAGTCCCAAGGATGCAGTTTAAACCCAGCAGGTACGTACTGCTACAGAGACCATTTGCACAGCTGAGTAGCATTTGCCTGTGGTAAGGGAAAGCTACAACTTTACTGAATGAGTCACATCCTCTTTTTCACTCAAAACTAGAGGTCAAAAAAGGGCACTGTTGCAAAAGTTTATCACCTTTAATAGCAGCAGATCTATATACCCTCTCAGGGTTCAGCCTGGCAAATACACTTATTTTTGACAGATAACATAATAAGCTGCTAAATTAGATATCATAATATTAAACAAAGATGATGATATGTAAGGTTGGGGAGGAACTAACCAGACTGATAATTAAAACAGCAAGGTTTCAAAACATCAATAATGTAATATTGCAATGTCACCCTAGAGAATATGGGCATCTGCGGTCAATGAGACATTGTTTAAATCCACTGAGAGCACACCAACAGTGGAAGGTTATAATTTCTTCCAAAAATTTAGACCAATTACTTCACAGCATACCTGTCAACCTCCAACTGCAAGAAATCTGGACAAAGGCAGACAAAATGGAGGGCAAAGGCCAAAAATTGGGACATATTTAAATATTACTCTTATAAGCTTAGAAAGTCGCTTGAGTAACAGGATTTGTTTTAACACATTTTCTGAAGGATTTGAAGTCTGAAACTCAAATGTATGTCATTATTTAGTGACTTCAGTCCTCAGATCATCACAGTAATTTGTAAAAAAAAAAAAACAGATTTTTATGAGGAACAGACCCAAAATATGAGCCAAAAATCTGGACATTCGTAGGTTCATAGGTAGGTACTAGGCTATCGGCCCTAGGGCCTATACAAGCCCAGCCAAAAAGGTACCCTGGCTTTTGCCACACAAGAAAATTATTTTCCTGTGTCACTGTCGAGCAGAGCCACAGAAGTGATCCCGTGTGAAAATCTGCACAGTTGAGAGGTATGCTTAACAGGCAGGAAATAAAGGTGGAGGTGTCTCTGTTTACATCAAAAATAAATATACTTCAAGGCTGGTCAAACAGGACAATGCACTTGAGCTGCTCCATGGTCAAATCACAGGCAAAATCAAATGTTACTTCCTTACAAGCTATAGGTCTCTCTCTATGACCCAGGAAACCTATACCATGTATATAAACTTATTAAAAACACTAACCATCCAACCCAATACCACATTCATGGGTGACTTTAATTACCCCACTATTAACTGGGAATCCTAAATGACACCAAACATACAGGCAGAGATTCCTGGATTTTCTAAACACAAACTCCCTGGATAGTCAATACACCACCCAGGGGTGCAATCATAGTGGATCTGGTGCTCATTAACGTGGGAGAGTGCTGCACACCCCCTACTGTAATATCTACCCTGGTAAGGTCAGACCACAAAATGGTCTCCTTTGAAGTAAAAATAAAACGTGGACCCCCAAGCTAAATCTGGAATATCAGAAATAACTCTAAGGCTAACCTCCTGCTAATTAGTAAGAACCTGGCAAAATTTCAAGCCCCATAAACCATGAGAACATTGCTGCCTATGCAGAACTGTTCAAATAAACCCTGTAGAAGCATGTTAATAGCTACATAGAGGCAGCTGTGTCCACAAGGAAGTACAGAACCAACTCAGAAAACAAGCCAACCTGGTAAAATCACAAAATTAATAGGATGTATAACAGAAAGAAGAAAATCATGTCAAAAATTAGGATGTGCAGCCCCCAGCAGGATAAAAGCACTCTCATCAAACTAAACAAACAAATCAGAGGACAAATAAAGTCACCAAAAGCCAAATTTGAGGTAAGTTTGGCCTCCCAGGCCAAGGACAACCACAAAGCATTCCTTAGCTATGCCCGCAACTTCAAAGGCAATACACAGTTGTGTGCAGAACTCATTGTGAATGGAGCCACCTATACTGAGCCAGAAGATATAGCAAACCTCCTGGCTGATAATTTCAGCTACAACTTTACTCCTCTCTCCCCCTCAACCTTCCCTCAGGAAATACCATCAACTATAACTCCCCCTACTGTCACTAGAGAAAAGGTTCTTAATGCTCTCTCGAAGTCCAAGAACACTGCATCAATGGGTCCAGACCCTGGAAACTACAGAGTCATAAGTCTCACTAGTCTTATATGTAAAGCCATGGACAGAATTATCAATGCGATGATCAATAGAGATGTAGTAAACCTCAAGATACTGGACCCAACCCAATTTGATTTTGTCAAGGGCAGATCATGCTTACTCAACCTGGTGGACTTCTTTGAGAAGGTAACCAAAGCAATGTACAAGGGAAAAATGATTCACACTGCCTACCTTGACTTGGCCAAGGCATCTGAAACAATACCCCACTCAGGAATTGCTGACAAACTCAAGAGGTTAGGTACAAACTCATATGTCACCCAGTGGATAGCCAACTGACTCACAGACAGGACCCAGGAAGTTAGAATTGGGGAGTCCACCTCTACAAAGTGGTCAGTCACAACTGGAATCCTTCAGGGATCAGTTCTTGGACCACTTCTTTTTGGCAGTTACTTCTCTAAAGTCAAGGCCAATATCTGTGGTCTCTGGCTGACTAAATTTGCAGATGATTGCAAATTAGGAGCTGTCACTGAATCCCACACTGGCACAAACGTTCTACGGGAGGAGCTAACACAGACAAACAACTGGTGTCAGAGTTATGGGCTAAAACTAAATACCAGAATTGCATAATAGCATCCTATGGGAAGTCATCCACTCCTGGTAACTATCATATTGACAACACACCACTTAAAGCTGATCTAGTAGTCAGGGACGTAGGGACACACACAGATAGTAATCTAGAATTTGACCATCACATGTGCACAGTAATGAGGAAATCATTCTATGATGCCCAACTTATAAACAAATGTATGGCATCCAAGCCCAAGGAAGTCATTATTCCACTGTATTCGGCATTCATCAGACCTTTCATTGAGTACAAAGTCCCCTTTGGTGTACCTAACTAGGAGTATCCAACAACTGAACATTCACATAGATTCCTCACTAAAAGAGTACAAGCAGTGAGTAAAATGTCCTCTGCAGACCACCTCAAGGCCCTATTCCTGTATTCTGTCACCTATAGCCTTTTTAGGAGAGATGTATGCCTGGTATACAGGGCATTGTGAGACCCCACCCTGATGGATCTCCAGCATATGCACAAAACAATCAGCACCAGAATTACCCATTCTAAAGACTTAAACCTTGCCTGTGATATAAACAGGACCTGCTGGAGAGACAGGCATGTATCCCAGAGACTACCCCATCTATGGAACAGTCTCCCCATCCATGTGAAGCAGAGTTCCTCCCTAACCCAATTCAAGTGCAACTTGGACAAATGGATGGAAAACTGGAAATTCATCCTTGGTTTGGCACTTATGTCTCTAATGGACACAGAAAAAGTACAGTTGTGTACTCTTACCATAAATGTAGATGTTCGAGTGTGTTCACTGTTGCAGTCATGACTGTAGGGTTCTTCCTGCCAGCAGCAGCCCCCGATCGGCCAGAGTCCCAAAGTCTGGATCGGGCATCAGCTGAGGTCGCTTTTATCCTGACGTCAATGTGCCAGAAGGTATAAAGACCTCAGCTGACGCTATCTCCCCAGTTTTTCTTGCCCCAGATATCAGGTGCCCAGAAAGAAAAGGCTAAAAAAGAAACCATGCCCAAAACCTCATCAGCCAAAATACCTCATAACAGATAATACTCAAAGAAAAAACAAAAGAGGGAGTAGGAGGGAGGATAACCCAGACTGCAACAGTGAACCCACTTGAACATCTACATTTATGATAAGAGTACACAACTGTACTATGTCCTTCGTGGTTCACTGTTGCAGTCATGACTGTAGGGTTGAGTCCCAAAGCAAAGTTATATCTACGCCTAATAGTACGCTGATTAAATCTAGCACAAAATGCACAATTAGCAAAGTCGTGGTCAGGACCCAGGCAGGGAATACAGTAAGAGTGAAAATCCCTATGAGGTATTTGCTTCCCACAAGAAATACAATTATTAACTTTTTCTGACATCTGACTGGAGCAACAAAAAGACCTCCCCAATGGGGTACTTATCTTATAAAACTAAATCCTGGGATTAAATCCAAAAACAAACAGGAACAGGCCGACCAGCATCAGTGAACTGCAAAGAGCACCGCATGGCAAGAAAGACTGGGGAAATGGCGTCAGCTGAAGCCTTTATACCTTCTGGCGCATTGACGTCAGGATAAAAGCGACCTCAGCTGATGCCCGATCCAGACTCTGGCTGATCGGGGGCTGCTGCTGGCAGGAAGAACCCTACAGTCATGACTGCAACAGTGAACCACGAAGGACATCCTATAAATGGTTCATCTCTCAGGAACCTGCTTGTAAATGTTTCATTTCCCAAACACCTGCTTTCACTTATCAAGGCTATCAGAACTTTTCAGAGATTTGGGATGCATGGGTAGGCTTAAAAAAGTCCTTGTGGTTGTTAGCCTAGTAAACACCTATGAACGTATAAACTTATTAACAGTGACTACCTGACTGTTGAGCAACTTTAGTCATGTGCAACAGACACTTTGAAGCTCACCACGGAAGCAAGATGTCATAGGAACTACATGCTGAATAGCAGAATAAAGGATTAATGAATCCACACCAAACATCCATATAAAATGTTTTCAAAACATGATTAAAACCACATCTGTATGCTGAAGCTGAATGCAAATGTTTCAGCGACAGCAGCTAGTAAAACACAAGGGACGTGATGTATCATCTTGCTAATTTTAATCTGATGAAATACTTTTAATACTCTTAAATGTAAACATGTACACACTGTGCCTTAACTGCAACCTGGCATATGCTGTTTACGTGTACTGAAGCTGTATTACTTATGCATACATGTATTTCTCTTTTTGCAAGTACTGTCAGATGCTCACTGTTTAGAGTACATTTCTGTGTATAACAACTTTGGAACCAACTAACTGTGTCATTTTCTCACATGCTGTTCTTCTCAGACCCAGAAAAAGGCTGAAAAATGTCTGTGGACCAACCTGCCTACCTGATAACAAACTGAAAATAAATCAAAAATAATTACAATACTAAGGGCAGCAGAAAATCTCATCACAGACAATAGCAACCCCCCCCCCCCCCCCCCCAACACACACATCACCTGAACCCACAAGGGTGCAATGCCTGGGCAGGCAATGGTTACTATAGAAAAAATGGGACTAACAGGATTTAGAAAAATGTTTAAGTACCTTATGACACTTCTTTGCAGATGCAAGAATTAGTGTATAAATACATGGGTTAGCCAAGTGACAATGTAAGGAATACAAGATTGTAAGGTGGTGGACTGAAAGGAAGAGGGAAAACTGGGCATCATTGTCTGGTAGTCAAACACCAAGAAAGAACTGGGGAGAAGAAGCTCCCGCAGCAACGACTGGACAAAATGCAGGCAAATTAGGACATCAAAGGCATTAGAAAAAATGCTAAATCAGGATCTATGTGGTATCACTTAGCATTCCTTAGGAGTCCAGTAAGCCTTATTCAAGAAACTCACCTAACGGACAGAAACACACTTGGGGAAATGCAATCATGGTGTTCCTTGGACTACTGGGGGGATCACCTTCATCTGTCTGTATGATGAGCAGTTAGCTAGCTGGGCATATCATGTTAGAAATCACAGAGTTTCACAAGTATCCAGCTGGTGCATAAAAAATTCCTTACAGAAGCATTTGATAGTATCCCACATTCATGGATAAAAGATTGCTTAAAAATGTATAAGATACACTCTACACTGATCAACTACATTACAGTGATCATGAAACAGTGGCAGACCACTTTGCAATTAAGCCATGATAAAGGACAAATTATTACCCCAGGAACAAAAATTCAAAGAGGATATTCCAGGGTGACTCTCTGTCACCGCTGCTATTCTGCCTTGCCCTTAACCCATTAAGCTACTTAACAGCTTAGGCCATGGCTATAATTTAGCTCCTAGAAAACAATGAAATGTAAAGACCTCTCATCTTCTCCTTGTCGATGACTTAATTATAGCTCATCAGATGAGCAGCTGAAAATACAACTGCAAGTCGTCAAAACTTTTTCAGATTATATAAGAATGTCATTTGGCCTTGATAAATGTGCAAAACCAATGTTTAAAGCAGAAAAACTGCAGCTCCAGGAAAACATCAGTTTGAGACAAGAATGTGATATAAAAGAACTTGAGCAAGACAGAGTATATAAATATTTGGGAACTGATAAAGGATCAACAAAAAAACATGAACAAATGCGAATAAAACTTAGTAAGGAATACTTTAGAAGACTTAAATTAATCCTGAAAACAGCATTGACATCTACGAAGGAAATCCAAGCTATAAACCAATTTGCTCTTCCTGTCCTAACTTGCAGTTTTGGAGTGACTGACTGGCCCCAAAACATGTTGGATAAATTAGATAGGAAAACAAGAAGGATGCTTCATGCTCACCAAATGATTTATAAAAAAATCAGTGCATACCAAGATTATATATTTCCCATTTCGATGGAGTGCTGGGCCTCCTTGAAATTGATTACATGTATAGATCTGCAATCGTAGAACTCCACACATTTCTGCTGACCTCACATGACCCAAATGTAGTGAAAGTTTTGAAACATGAGGAGATGACTTCTCTGCTTAATCTAGCAGAAGCATATCTGCATCAAGCAGGAATGGAAATCAAACCAGAAGTAGATAAAAATCAGGCAACAACTGAATGTGCCAAAAAACAAAAGAAAGAATATAAGGTGAATGATCAGATGAGAAGGCAAGAAATGTGCAAAATGCATAAATATAATTGTAAGTATAGAAAACTTTTGGAAGAACCTCATGTTGATCAGGAAGGAACGCCAGAATGGTTAAAGAGAGGCAAATTCAAACCAAGAGATGAAAGCTTAATATTGGCGGCCCAAGATAGTGGGGTACATACACGCTGGTTTACAAAGTCCATTGAACATGTGGGAGAAACAGACAAATGTAGGTTTTGTAAAACTGAATTGGAAACAGTCACACACCTCATTGCTGGTTGAGACATACTGAAGTACCGAAGGCAGAAGATCTCTATACTGAAAGGCATAATAATGTGGCAAGACTGTTGCAATGGGGATTGTGCAAACATTATGGTATTGAAGTGGCTGAAAAACACTGGAAACATGAGCCACAAAGCATCATAGAAAATGATGACGTTTACATCACATGCGATCACCCATTAGCAACAATTCAAAAGACAGATGCCAGAAAACCGGATATAGTGGTCCATGAAAAGAAGACAAAAGTAGCATTGCTCATAGACATCGCCACACCCAGTGACTACAGTGTCTTGCATACGGTGAGACAAAAAGTCATAAAATATCAGGATCTACAGGCAGAAACAAGAGCAATGTGGAAGAAAGACACCCAGATAGTTCCAATAGCAGTAGGAGCAATGGGTCTTATAAAAAAGAATCTCCAATCGTATTTAGATATGTTACCAATACATGTAACCCTCTAGGCCACGGTGGTGCAGAGGTTAGTGTTGTTGCCTCACAGCAAGAGGTTTTCCCATTTGATTCTCGGCTGGAGCGCCTTCTGTGTGCAGTCTGCATGTCCTCCCCACGGTCAAGTGACGTTTAAAGACATGCAGGTAGGTGCGTGCGTGAATGGGTGTGCCTTCTTTGAAGGTTGGGCATCAGGCTGGCAACTCGGCACCATAAAAATCCACTGCCAATCATTAGCAGACCAGAGTTCCACTGTGGCGACCCCTAATCAGGAAAAGCCAAAAGACTTTTTTTTACCAATACATGTAACCCCATACGAATTCCAGAAGGAGTCACTACTAGGCACATTGCGGGTGCTGCAGGAGCACTTTTGGCTGAAATCAAAGATTGAAACAATACTAATTTCATGAACTTTAATCGTACTTTGACTTAGGAATGGGGTCCATTCCTGTCTTGGTATTAGAAACCCAAAAGACTTGGAGAAATTAAAAAAGGAACTTTGGGCACCAGACTCTGGTTTCAGGATCCTTATGTGGGCCAGTAGGTGGAACACCAGAGTCTTTCTCCACAAATATACAGGTGCAACAAACCTTTACAGGAATGGCCATGTCTCCAAAAAGTAAATGAAAAGCAGTAACCATGACTAACAGATTCTAATCCATACCAAAAGCAGCTGCACCAGTTCACCACGCTAGGAAAGGACACATTTTAAAGTATGCATGGTTTGTAACCTATGTAAACTTGGCCTGAACAGCTAAAGGTATATTATTTCCATCAGACCAAGGTTAGTTATTTCTTTCTATGCCACCCAACTAATTCTATGTATTGCCTACCATCTTTACAGGCAAGACAGCCCATATATTACATTATGCTGTTCTGTAGTCCATTTGACTATACCTGTTTTGCCACGGGCATATTGGGTAAAAGCTCCATCATACTAGTACAAAACACAGATACATATGTATATGTCTATCTATTGATACACAGAGTGTTACAGTCAGGCTAAAACAGCACATAAATACAGCTAGCTATACATCTGCAGATGTTAATAGGCATGGCACAACGTACAGTGAAACACTTGGAAACATTCCCTAGATTCCTTCTATTCTCTCACCTAGTTTACACCTTGCATTGGTTCCTCACTTAGATGGTGTCAGTTTGTTTTAAATTGTTTATAACTGTCACCTAACATTCTCTACTGTAATCATGGTCCTTCACTTACAAGCTATTAGTTTGTTTTAACGTGTTTAGAACAGTTATCTAACATTCCCACATTCTGGTCCCTCACCATGTTTGCACGGATGCTAAAGGCTGCCATTCATATCACAACTTGGCTCTGAGCAGTGATGCTTTGCACACTACTACTGCTGTTTATCAGAACTTTTTTTTTTGGAGGAGGGGGTTCCATTGCCCATAGGTCACTTGCTAAAATTTTTATTGCTACTATAAAGGTTCCTTGCTGATCCCAGACCAGTTCATAGACACTACCAATAGTTACAAATACAACTACTGGGTATGCTCCTGAGACATGGAAATTGGCTCGTTATGCCACTCCTAAAAGGACTGCTCAGTTTAGATCTCAGGAACTAGACCCATTAGCATAACAAGCCTAATTTGTAAAATGAAAGAATGTATTACACTTGGTTCAATAAGTTCTGATACAAAAACTGTTAATGCATTAGAAGCACGCAAATAAGAATTTATCAGTTAGATGTCTATATATTTTTATTTCACATTTGATTACATGGGTGGTACACTGATCTCAAATGACCATTTGCGGGTATTGCCCATGTGGAATAATTCTCAAAGAAGAGAATAAGAGAAAAGACAGTAAGTAAGGTATACATATCAAAGACAGAAACCAACAATATATAACAAGAATTGCAGAGTAGCAATTAATAGATGTAGCAAACATTATGAGACAAATGTACATTTTTCCAAGTTGCATAACTATTTACATCATGGCAGAAATGTTGTGGGGTAATAACAGTCAGGGCAGGGGACAGTGGGGGGAGTTAGGGGTGTTAGTAGTTGAAGAGAGTAGTGCTAGAGATTGAGAGGCCCTTATGTGATGTGGCTTGCTGTGTAGCAAGTACTTTGAACTGGTGTGGAGGAATTTTTTTAAGTACAGCTCTGAAGGTGGAAGGGGACCTGTAGTCCCTTTATGGGGTTGTGGAGGGATTCCTATATTTTAGGACAAGGATGGAGAAACAGTGGTCATTGCAGTGTAGCCTTTGTTAAGAAATTTACCGCAGTAGACAGTGGCCTTGCATTTCATATAGTCTAAATGGATCAGGCCAAACCCTCTGACATTATTCCTCATGGAGGACCAAATGTAGACATTTATGCTGCAAGATTGATCACAAACAGACTTACCTATAGTATCCACAAAGTTAAAGTAGGAGGTAGCACCTCAAAAACAAAAAGCGGATTCCCAGCATTCCTCAAGGCTTGGTATACAGACCTCTTCTGTTTGCCATCTACTTCTTGAATATACAGACCTCTTTCTGTGTACCATCTACTTCTTGGATGTCCAGTTCACTAACCCAGGCATATAGCTAACTAAATTTGCAGATCACTGCAAGCTGGGTGATATAATTCACTCAGCATCTGATACTGTGTTACAAGACCAAGGATTAAACTGTACATATCAATATTATTAGTATTAGAAATAAGCTTAAATTAAAGTGTAGCACTCTCACCTTTGGTAAACAAATCTGGATAGCAGCTTACAGTATAGATAGCACCCCACTCCAGACTGATATGATAATTAAAGATCTCTGCACCTTCATAGACAGCTTTTCCCTATCCAGTAAATGTCACACAGTAACACTGCTCATGAAATGTTTTATATAGCCTAATGAATAACAAATGGAATCACATCCAGGTCAAAAGAAGTTACTATTTGTATATAATCTGCCTTGATCAGACCAATTATAGAACATAATGTTGCTTTTACTTCTACTGGGATGATCAGCACTTCTTATAAAAACAAGACATCAGGGAGGATCAGTACTACTTAGACTCACATGACTACTGGGATGATCAGTACTTCTTATAAATACAAGACACAGGGAGGATCAGTACTACTTAGACCCACATAACTACTGAAGCAATTAGTACTACTTATACCCTCATAACTACTGGGGTGGTCAGTAATACTGCTAACCGCATAACTACTGGGGTGGTTCGTACTACTTTTACCCTCCTAGATACTGGAATGATCAGTACTACTTATAACCACATGACTACTGGAATGATCAGTACTACTTATAACCACATAACTACCCGAATGATCAGTACTACTTATAACCACATAATTGTTGGAGTGATCAGTACTATTTATAACCACATAACTATTGGAGTGATCAATACTTCTACTAACCACATAAATACTGGAGCAATCCGTGCTACTTATACCCACATAAATACTGGGGTGATCAGTACTACTTATGCACACATAATACTCGGATGATCAGTACTACTTATACCCTCTTAACTACTGGGGTGATCAGTGCTACTTATAACCAATTAATTACTGGGCTGATCAGTACTACTTAAATCACATAACTACTGGCGTGATCAGCACTACTTATACCCACATGACTATTGGGGTGATCACTCAGTACTACTTATAATCACATGAGTGCTGAGGTGATCAATTACATAACTACTGGGATAAGCAATACCATTTAAAACTACATGACTACTAGGTTCATAGTTTCATAGGTTGGTACTAGGGCCTATACAAGCCTAGCCATAACAATTCTCTGGATATTTCTTCCCACAATATTTACTTCTCTGGACCCCTGTCTAGCAGGGCAACTGACATGATCTCCGGGGTGAATTTACTATCTCCCACCCAATCATCAAGGTTCCTTTTGAAGAGGACCAATGAGGTGCTCTGTTTGACATGTATGGGCAGTCTATTCCAGCATATGGGGAGTCTCTGGGTCAGGAACCTATCCCTCCAGCATGTTTTGTTCATTGTGATGACAAAGTTTAGATCCCTGGAGCGTGTGGCTCTGAGGGATTCGGATTTCTTTAAGTGGAGCATGTCCAACAGCTCAGGGTTTGACATGGCCTTGTATGTTAAGCAGAGATCGCCTGTGAGTAGACGATATGCCACAGAGTATAGCTGGAGTTTTTTTAGACAGTCAGCATAGGGCATCTGCTTTAGGCCTGTGATTCTTTTAGTGAGGTATTTCTGTGGCCTTTCCAGCTGTTGCAGATGTCTTGTGAGGTACATACCAAACGGGGCATTATACTCTATAATGGGTCTAATGAGGGATGAGTACAGTGGGACAATGACAACCTTTTTTCTGGATGAAAAGCCCTTAGTGATGAGGTGTGCCACATAGAAGGATTTTCTGACTGTTGTGGCGATGTGGTTATCGAAAGTGAGACCACTGTTCACCTATGTCCCTAAGTCTCTCATCACACTTTCGATGTTTAGTGTACTGCCACCTATGTGGTAATTCATGGGTACATGTTTTTTTCCAAGGGGGATAACTATACATTTCTTGGCATTAAGCTTGAGCCCATGGCTCTGACACCAGGCATCTGTTTCTGTAAGGCCCTTTTGTAGAATATCCACATCATTTAGTGATTCAATAATGGCTCCCAGTTTGCAGTCATCTGCGAACTTTGTTAGCCAGAGTTCCTTAGTGTTGGCCTGTACTTCAGAGAAGTAGATGCCAAACAAGAGTGGTCCCAGGACTGAACCCTGAGGTACTCCACTTGTGACTTGTCTGGAGCTGGATTTGGAGTCAGCTACTTTTACAGTCTGGGTTCTGTCAGTAAGCCAGTTGGCAACCCATCGAGTGATGTAGGGATTTATGCCCAGCTTAGTAAGTTTATCTATGATTCCAGAGTGGCGGATGGTGTCGAAGGCCTTGGCGAGGTCCAGATAGACTGTGTGGACCGCCTTACCCTCGTCCACAGCTCTGGAGACTGATTCAAAGAAGTCAATTAGATTCAGGAGACAAGATCGGCCCTTCACAAACCCAAACTGGGTGGGGTCCAGTGTTTGAAGGTTGCCAATGTCTTTGTTTATAAGTTCCATGATAATGCGTTCCATGCCCTTGCAGGTCAAGATTGTCAGACTGATGGGACGGTAGTTCCCGGGATCCAAGGAGGATCCCCCCTTGTGGAGTGGGATAACTGTAGCTGTGTGCCACTCAGTGGGCACAAAGCCTGAGGGGAGTCTATGATTAAACATGACACTTAGGTGAGGTGCCAGTTCATTTTGTAGTTCATGCGGTACACAGCCTGGGATGTCATCTGGTCCTATGGATGCTGTATTCTTAACTTTGGAGAGTGCGGTTTCTACCTGTGTGGCTGTGATTACCGGAATTTGGCAATCTTTTGGTATTGAGATGGGCCCTTTAGGGGTTGAGGGGGGGTGAAGTTGGCACTAAAATCGATCTGCCAGGATATTGGCAATATCCTTGGGATCAGTATATTTAATGCCATTCTGTTGTAGCTCAGAGCAGATCTGAGCATTGCCATTTAGATTCTTGACATAACTATAGAATGCCTTGTGGTTGTCTTTGGAATCTTTGGCAATTTTATTTTCATAACTAGCTTTTGAGGATTTTATGAGGGATCTCAGCTTCTTACTGAGGCTGGTGAGGGAGCTTTTTGCATCCTGGGATTTTCCTCTTTTCTGCAACAGTTTCTTCCTTCTGTTGTATAGTTTGTTTATAGCAGGGGACCACCAGATTGGCTTCCTTTTTTTGGAGAAGAGCATCTTGGTTCTATTTGGGATGGCACGTTTCATGCCCGAGTGGATGTGCTCGTACAGTGCCTTAGTGTAGGATTCTGCAGTCGAACTTTCAGATCCCATCTGCATGGGTGTCATGAAGTTTGTCACTTCTGACTTCAGTAGCATGAAGTTGGCTTTGGAGAAATTTTTTAAGGAGATTTCCTTACTGGGGGGTGGGGGTGGGATGTGGATGTCAAGGGTGATTTGCTTATGGTCAGACCTGTCCAATGAAGGGGTGATCACTGGTGTGGAGCATCTATCACCCATGTTGGTAATGACCAGGTCTAGGATATTGGAGCCACTGGTGGGACAATGGATTAGTTGATCCAGGGTGTTGGAATTTATCAATTCCAAGAACTGGAATGATCAGGTCTACTTATATCCACAAAACTACTGGGATGATCAGTAATACCTTTAACCGCATCACTACTTGTGTGATCAGTACAATTTATATACACATAATTACTGGGCTGATCAGTACTACTTATAACCACAAAACTACTGGGATCTACTTTACTACTTATAACACAATACTACTCCGATGATCAGTACTACTTATACCCACATAACTACTGTGGTGACCAGTGCTGCTTATAAACTCATAACTATGGGGATGAATCAGTACTACTTATAGTCACATAATTACTAGGATGAGCAGTAATACTTGTGCCCACATATCAACAGGAATGATAAGTACTTTTTCTAACCACGTAACTACTGGGTTCATCAGTACTACTTATACCCATAAGACTACTGGGGTGACCAGTATAACCTATAAGCACACAATTACTGGGATGAGCAGTAATACTTGTACTTACATAACTGCTGGGATGATCGCTATCATCTATACACGCATAACTACTAGGATGATCAGTACTGCTTATACCCACATGACTACTTGGGTGACCACTGCTACTTAAAACCACATAAAGTACAGTTTTGTACCTACCATAAATGTAGATGTTCGAGTGCTAATACAGCTGCAGTAATCACAGATGGGTTCTCTGCCGTCAGGCGGGTCCTCGGTCGGCCGAATTCCAAAGTCTAGGTCCGGCGTCGGTTGTTGTCACTTTCTTTCCTGACGTCAGTGCGACAGGGATATATAAGACACAGCCGACGCCATATACTTCAGTCTTTCTTGCCCCAGATGTCAGGTGCGCCCAGAAGGAAGGCAATACATAAATTATATATATATATATATATATATATATATATATATATATATATATATATATTCAAGCAATGCAATGTAATCAAAAAACAGTAGTTGCAAGCAAATACACCATAGGAGGATAACCCAAATTAGGTTGTATGAGGAGGTGTTAGCCACTAGTCCTTTACCAAGAGGGGAAGGAGGGAGGGAAACCTGTACTGCAGCTGTATTAGCACTCGAACATCTACATTTACGGTAGGTACAAAACTGTACTATGTTCATCGTGCATAGAGCTGCAGTAATCACAGATGGGTAGAATCCCAAAGCTACGCACAGGGTGGTAGGCACTAGGTGGAACTGGGAGCAGCCAGAATGCCCTGCAGCACAGCAGTGGCAAAGCCTGCTCTAGTCTTGGAATATAAAGGCAGGTGGTAGTGTTTTGTGAAGGTATGCACAGAACTCCACGTGGCTGCCTCCAAAATATCTTTGGTAGGGACTCCTCTGAGGAAGGCTGTAGAGGTAGCTGTGGCCCTTGTGGAGTGGGATCTGATGCCTGTAGGAACAGGTTTGCCATGAAAGGAGTAACAAAACCGTATGCAATGGCCTATCTATTTTGAAATTGTCTGTTTGGAAATTGGCTTCCCTTGAGCTCCTACAGCATAGGACACAAAAGTTGTTCTGATTTCCTGAAGGGCTGTGTTCTGTCCAAATAGTAACGTAGCTGTCTATGGATGTCTAAGGAATGTAGCAGCCTTTCCCCTTTGTTTTGAGGATTGGGGTAAAAGGTAGGTAAGTGTATGGCCTGATTTAAAGCTACCCTGGATACTACCTTAGGCATAAATGAAGGGTTGGTTCGTAGGGAAACCCTGTCCTGATGGAAGATGAGAAAGGGCTGCACAGCCATGAGGGCTTGAAGTTCCGAAACCCTACGAGCTGAGGTAATGGCCAGAAGGAAGGCTGTTTTCCAGGACAAATATTGCAAATCTGTTGAGGCAGCTGGTTCAAAGGGAGGCAATGTTAATTTTTCTAGGATGTAGTTAAGATCCCAGCTTGGTATTGGTTGTTTCCTTGGAGGTCTTATATTCTTAGCTCCTCTGAGGAACTGTCTTAAAAGTGGGTGAGAGAATAAGGGTGGATCAGTGTTGTATTCTGCAGAAATGTCTGAGGCATGAATTTTGATGGAGGAAAATGAAAGTCCACTATTCAACAGCTCAGCTAGATACTGTAATATCTGAGGCAAATTCAGTTTTCTAGGATCCTGGCCTTTTTTCTCATTCCAAGCGCAAAAACGTTTCCATTTTGTGGAGTAAGCCTTTCTAGTAGATGGCCTTCTGGCCTCCAAAATTACATCCTGCACCTCTTTAGAAAGTAGGGTCTGTGGTGGTGTTAAGGAATTTTCCATGCAGCCAGATTGCGAGTTTTCAGCTGACTGTGAAGAGTTTTGTAGCTGTGCTGAGTCAGAAGAAGAGGCATTAGAGGTAGAGTCCAGGGAGGAGTATGTGTTAGGCTCCTCAGGAGTGGGTACCAGTGTTGTCTTGGCCAGTCTGGAGCAATCAGTATCATCTTCGGTCTGTCTGCTCTTGCTTTCAAGAGCACCTTGGGCAGAAGAGGCAAAGGTGGGAAAGCGTAAACTGTCCATGTTGCCCAACTGAAAGAAAGGGCGTCCACTCTCCAGGCCTTTGGATGAAAGGTCCTTGAACAGAACTTTTTCAATTGATGATTCCTGTGGGAGGCGAAGAGATCTATGTCTGGTCTTCCACACGCTTGTATTATTTTTGTAAACACTTGAGGATGCAACTTCCATTCGTGTGGATCTGTCATATTTCTGCTTAGATTGTCTGCCAGCGTGTTTTCCAATCCTGGCAAGTACTGTGCTTGAAGTTCGATTTGCCATTCCAGAGCCAAGTTCCAAACTGACATGGCTAGCCTGCACAGGGGGTATGACTGTGTTCCACCTTGCTTGTTTATGTACCACATTACTGTGGTGTTGTCTGTACTTATCAATAATTGCCCTGGATGCAGGAGGTCCTTGAAAATTGTAATTGCATTTATCACTGCTAGCATTTCTTTCTGACTGATGTGAAGGTGCTTTTCCTTTTAGGACCATTTGCCCTGAATGCACCTGTCTGTCATGTGCGTCCCCCAGGCGTAATCTGAGGCGTCTGTTGTGATGACTTGATTTGTTTGAGGCTTGCAGAATGGAAGACCTGTGTTTGTTTGGCATGCTTGGGCCCACCAAAGAAATTCCTTTTGCAAACATGGAATTATTGGTATTATTGTTTCCAAACTGTGGCTGTGTTGAGACCATAGGTTTTTTATGTACCATTGAAGTTTCCTCATATGCAACTTTGCACATGGGATTAGAAGAATGCAAGATGCCATGAAGCCCAGAGCCTGCAGGATTTTCCTTGCAGTGAGCCTGGTACAATTTGCTAGTATTTTGAAGTAAAGAGTTAGTTGCCCTTGTTTTTCTGGCGTAAGATAGGCCATCTGGGTTTTTGTGTCCAAGTTGGCACCCATGAAAGTTATTTTCTGAGATGGTGTTAACCTGGATTTCTCCTTGTTGACCCTGTATCCCAGAGAATTCAATAACCGTGTTACATAAGCCAGATGTTCCAGAAGTATGTGCTTGTTGTCCGCTTGGATCAGGCAGTTGTCCAAATAAGGGTAAATTTGTATCCCTTGAAGTCTGCAGTAGGCAATTACTGATGCCAGGCATTTCGTGAATACTCTGGGCGCAGTAGATAAGCCAAAGGGCAATGCATAGAATTGATAGTGGATTGAACCTGCAAGAAATCTGAGGTATCTTCTGCAGCTTTGTCTGATTGGGACATGCAGGTATGCCTCCTTGAGGTCCAATGTTACCAGCCAAAACTCCTTGCCCAGCATGGGAAGAAGCTGCTGTAATGTGAGCATCTTGAATTTTGGTACAAGTAGAAATGTGTTTAGGATGGATAAGTCCAAAATGGGTCTCCAGTCGGTCCCTTTCCTTGGTACCAGAAAAAGTCTGGAATAAAAACCTTGACCTTGTTCGTGAGGAGGCACCTCTTGAATAGCTTTCATGGCCATAAGCTTTGAAATTTGTATTTGAGCCTCTGCCCTTTGATTGGGTGGCAGGTTCGGCATGCCTCTCATTTTTGGGAGAGTGTGAAAATGAAATCTGTAGCCTCTGTTTATAATGTCCAGGATCCATTTGTCTGTTGTGATAGTATGCCAATTTCTTGTAAATAATGCCAGCTTTCCTCCCAAGGGTGCTGCCAACTGAGACTTGCTTGGCATGAAAAGGGAGAAGTCATTGGGTTTGTTTCCTGTATTGCTGTGCACTGTCTTCGCCACCTCTTGTTGCTGGAGTTTGCCATTGTCTGCCTCTATATGATCCTTGAGGTTGTCCTCTGCCCCTTGTGCACCTGTATCTACCTCTTTGTGGCTTGTCTGTGGCTGGAAAGGACCAGTTCTTTGAAGGCCAATTTCTGCTAAAACGTGGTGGCTGAACCTGTAGAAAAGCTTTGACCGTTTGCATAGATTTAGCTTTTTCTTCCATTTTCCATAGTATCTCCTCAGCATTAGTAGCAAATAGTACATCCTTTTGTAAAGGAGCATCTAGTAGCTTAGCTTTAACATGGTCAGGCAAGGTTTGTTCTCTAAGCCAGGCATGTCTACGAATGACTGATCCTGTCACAGCAGCTCTGCTTGAGGCCTCTAGGGAATCATAGCCACATTGTAAGGTGTGTTTACCCACTTGTTCTGCACTATGCATCATATCCTGCAACTCCTTTAAATCTGGTTGTTCAGGTTGAGACATCTTATTTCTTAATTGTGATAACAGAAACTGCTGATATTTAAGCATATGGAACTGACAATTTAAGGCCCTCATGGCTAGGGTGGCCAAGGTATATACCTTTTTTCCCCACCTTTCTAAGGATCTAGACTCTCTTTCGGAAGGTAGTGGATTCTTAGCAGTAGAGGCCTTCATTCCCTTGGGGCCTTGAGAAATGTTTTCAGGGTCAGCATTATGGCTTTTGTAAAGAAATTGGTGAGAGTTAGGAACTCTGTAGTACCTATCAGGCTTGACTGGGGCAGGAGGCAGGAATCCGGTTTAGGCAAGCCTCCGAGTAAACATCATCAAGTATGTCCAAGACAGGAGGTATCGCCAGAGGTCTGTGCTGAGGTAACAAAAGAAATTCCCTAAGTCTTTTCTTGGAATCAGAAAAGTCTTGGCCTTCCCAATGGAAGTGTTCCCTCAAAGTGTGCAAGGTTTCCCCAAAGAAATCCTCTGGGGAGATACAGAAGGAATGGACTGCTCAGCATCCGAATCTTCAAAAGGGGAGTACGAGTGTTCCTCTTCATCAGAATGTTCTGAAAAAATGGAATCATGGTCAGAAGAGGGAGAAGCTTCCTCCACTCTGGGTCTCTTGTCTGGAGGGGGCTGGGAACCCCTGATAAGAGTAATTAAATCTTCAGCCATTTTTAGCATCTGCTTTTTAGGCATGGGGCCTGGAGATGGGCCCTGTGCAACAGGCCTCTTGGGATGCATGGCTGATTTGGACTTAGTAAAGGCCTTAATGGAGAAGGAAGATGAGGGTCTAAAGACACCATGGGTGGAAGTGGACCTATCCACATTAGGAGGCTCAACACTCACAGTGGCTTCGCTGGTTGTAGTCTGGGTATGGGCCAAGGTACCAGCAGCCTCGGTTACAGAGGACACCACCAAAGAAGTGTCGTCGGTAGTCAGGGGCTGCGTAGGCACCTCGCTGAGTACCGGACCACATGTCGCCGGTTTTGGCATGGTGTCGGTGGAGACCGTGGGCCTCGCGTGTCGGTCTTTGTCCTTGCGTTTTTTGGACAAAACGGTAGTCGGAGTATCCAACGACATTTTACAATCAAAGGCTTTGCCAAAGAAGTGCTGGGCGAACTCCGCCCGATGCTTAATAGTGCATTTATTGAAAGTAGCGCAAAAGCGACAGGCCGAGACGTCGTGGTCTGGGCCTAAACAAGGTATGCAGAGGGAATGGAAATCCTTATGCGGTATTTGTTTCCCACAAGAAATACAATTGTTAACTTTGTTTGACATTGGTCTGAGGCAAGAAAAGTTTCCCCAACGGGGTACTTAGCTTTAAAGAAGACTTCGGTTTCCAATTATTCGTAATTTCAGGAGCTGGCCGATCGGCACTTGCGAACTGCTTCTGCTTCGGGCACCGCGCAGCAAAAAAGACTGAAGAATATGGCGTCGGCTGTGTCTTATATACCCCTGTCGCACTGATGTCAGGAAAGAAAGCGACGACAACCGACGCCGGACCTAGACTTTGGAATTCGGCCGACCGAGGACCCGCCTGACGGCAGAGAACCCATCTGTGATTACTGCAGCTGTATGCACGATGAACATCTACTGGGGTGATCAGTACTACTTATAACCACAAAACTACTGAGGTGATCAGTACTACTTATAACCACATAACTACTGGGATGATCAGTACTACTTATAACCACTAAACTACTGGGATGATCAGTACTTCTGATACCCAAATAACTACTGGGATGATCAGTACTACTTATAACCACGTGACTGCAGAGGTGATCAGTACTACTTATAACTGCCTAATTAATGGGGTGTTCAGTGCTACTAATAACAGCATAGCTACTGGGGTGATCAGTACTACTGACACCTGCACAACTGCTGGGGTGATCAGTACTACTTATACCCACATAACTCCTGAAGTGATCAGTACTACGTATAACTACTGTAGTGATCAGTGCTACTTATAGCGATATAACTACTGTTGTGATCAGTACTGTGATATCCCCACTATGGGTCAGTAATCAAGGAGTCTAAATCTTCACCACTGACACTAGAGAGGGACGTTCACATGGAACAAAAATTGATACACCTAGTATTTCCAGATGCAGCTCTCTGCATCAAGCACAATTTCTCTTAAAAGCACACAGGGAACACACTCAGTCTGGGGTCTGGGTTTCTCTATCCGTCTCCTTCCAGGTCCTCAGTAATACTCCCCACTGACACAGCTATAGAGTTGAGACCTCAGCTGAATGTCCAAGTCAGGTTCTCCACCACTCTCACTGTGAAACCAGTGCTTCGTGCCCCTGTTCCAAGCAGCTGACACACACACGCACTCTTTGAGATTTGATTTTCACAGACACACATGGGAAAGGCTGGCACAGATTTATTAGCTATTCCCCCTTCTGTCCAGACTATAAGGTAGTTACACCATCACCAGACACTCCAACATGCCAGCTACTCTAAGCCTCTTGCAAGGGTATCAAATTATACTGAGTAAAATTAATATTAATACAAATGGTAAAGTTGACCAAACAGCAAGGCTTTCAGGAGTGGTCGCAGTGCCACCAAATAAATATAAGCACTCTCAGAGGTTAAAATATTCTCTAAAGGACCATCCACAATGAAAAGTTTAAATTTATTTAATAATACATAATAACAGAACATGAAAATGTTAAATTCTGCTTACAATAAACACCAGAGTTTCAATTACAGGAACTATTAAAAATAACATAGGTGGGCAGGTTCACCCACTTATGGAAAAACAATACTTAACTAATCTCCCTATATTTTCCTGAATGATCTAAAGAATTATTACTATTTGTGGTTATAAGGAGTACTAATCATCCCAGTAGTTTTGTGGTTATAGGTACCACTGATCATCCCAGTAGTTTTGTGGTTATAAGTAGTACTGATCATCCCAGTTGTTATGAGGTTATAAGTAGCAGATGAAGTAGGTGATGGGTCCTTCCTTGTCAGGTTACAAAAACAGATTGTTCTGAGACTTCAGCCTCACCTAGTATTAAACATTATTTTAGTGATGGATTACAAAAGGACATCATACACATCTTCTCATCTGACCTCTGTTTCCAATGCATCCCCCCCCCCCCATTGCTAGAGACTGCCAGGATTTAGCACATATATGTCAATTAATACACACACAGAGCTTGCTAAGATCTGATGCAGCTTCTGGAAGTCATAAAACAATTTCAAACTACTCTTCCATAGTAGCAATTAGTTCACTGCTAAAGACAATGCAGAAGGCTTCCTGGTACTTGTTTTTCCAGACATTTTGTCTCTGACTGCAATCAGAACTGTAAGATACAAATGGCCTGAGCCCAGTAATTTAATTTCAGAACATTTTTCAAAGTTAGCTGCAGCTGGACTGTGATTAACCTGTTCTCTTCTAGTATCCTCTGTTAAAACATATACATTTAACTCAGTTAAAATACAGTCTGCTGATACATTTCTAACACAATCAGCTTTACAAATTCATTTTCAACACAAGCATCTGTACAAATCAGTTTGATATACAAATGACATGTAATTCGTTACAAAATTCCAGCTAGTTGTGCTGGCATATGTTACAAATCCACTGCCCTATTTCTCCTGGCATGGCTGGCAATACCTCACACCATCACAAGTACTACTTATATTTACATAACTACTGGGATCATCAGTAGTACTTATACCTGTATAACCTGGGAAGATCAGTGCTACTTATAACTACATGACTACTGGGGTGGATCAGTACTATATATGACCACATAACTACAGGGATAATCAGTACTGCTTATACCCGTAAGACTACTGGGGTGACTAGTACTACTTTTACCCACATAGTGATTAGGATTAACAGTAGTATGTGTACCCAGATAACTACTGGGATGGTCAGTACTACTAATAACTGCATGACTATTGGGGTGATCAGTACTAGTTGTTACCAAATGACTACTGGGGTGACCAGTAGTACTGACACCCACATAACTACTGGGATAATCAGTAATACTTATACACACATAATTACTGGGCTGATCAGTATTACTTATAACCGCAAAACTAATGGAATCTACCCTATTACTTATAACAACAATACTACTACAATGATCAGTACTACTAATCTATTCAGGTGACCAGTACTTCTTATAATCACATAGCTACTGTGGTGATCAGTACTACTTATAAGCTCATACCTATGGAGATGATAAGTACTACTTATGACCACATACCTACTTTGATGAGCAGTAATACTTGTACCTACATAACAACAGGGAGGATAAGTACTTTTTCTAACCACGTAACTACTGAGTTGATCAGTACTACTTATACCTGTGAAACTACTGGGGTGCCCAGTATTACTTATAACCACATAACTACTTGGATGAGCAGTAATACGTGTACCCACATAACTGCTGGGATGATCTCTACTACCTATACACTAATAACTACTGGGATCATCAGTACTACTTATACCCACATGACTACTTGGGTGATCAGTACTGCTTATAACCACATAACTACTGGGATGATCAATACTCATTATAACCACACAACTACTGGGGTAATCAGTACTACTAATAACCATATGACTACTGTGGTGATCAGTACTACTTATGAACACATGACTACTGATGTGATCGGTACTACTTATAACTGCCTAACTAATGGAGTGTTCACTACTAGTAATAACCACATAACTACTGGGATGATCAGTACTGCTTATAAACAAATATCTACTGGGATGATCAATACAACACACACATGACTACCACATGATTACTGGAATGATTGGTACAATTTACAGCCACATAACTACCTGGGTGAGCAGTACTATTTACAACTACATGACTACTGGGATGATCAGTACTGCTTATAAACAAATATCTACTGGGATGATCAAAACTACACACACATGACTAGTAGGATGACCAGTACTACTTATAACCAAATAACTACTGCATCATCAGTACTACTTACTACCAAATGACTACCTGGGTGACCATTACTACTTATAACCATATAACTACTGGGGTGATCATTACAACATATACCTACATAACTAATGAGATGATCAGTACTATTTATACCCACATAACTACTGGCATAATCAGTACTACTTGTAACCAAATAACTACTAAGGTGATTGGTACTAGTTCTACCCACATAACTACTGGGATGATCAGTACTACTTATAACCATGTAACTACTGGGATGATCAGTTCTACTTATAATCAACTAACTACTGGGATGATCAGTTCTACTTATAATCAAGTAACTACTGGGATGATCAGTGCTACTAATAACCACATAACTACTACGATAATCAATACTATTATAACCATATGTCTACTGGGATGAAGGAGAACTGACACTGTAGATGGTAGTCCCAAGGACCTACCAATAGCTACTACTAACTGCAACCCATGATACTACATTTACCAGTAATAAAAGCATAACATGCATAAAAAAGGTTTACAAAAAATATATATTGGCCATGCATTTAAGAAGACATTAACAGATATAAGAAGATATAACATCCAACTAGCTACATGGGTAGAGTTATGGCCTTATGTGTACTAGGTCCTGGGTTCGAGTCCATAACAGGCAGAATATGCCTATAAATGAATGAATTAGAGTCACTATAAGATGTTTAAGCAATGCCACTTGGTTGGCAAGGCAGTACATAAAGCCAAGGGTGTTTGGTACCTTTGCCTGTTGCTGAGGAAGCAATTCAGACAGAAGCCATGGGCACTGTAGGACCTCTTAGTACCCCAGGAGTTACAGGTAAGGGGTATATTTCAGTGGTAGTAGATTATGTTACTCAATACCCCAAGTAGGTTCAGCTGTCCTCTACTGAGGCACAAAAGGTGACAAATTAATAATAGGAATATTCATCAGGGTGGGTTTCTCCAAGGAACAACTGACAAACAGAAGTTTTCATTTCATGTCAGATCTGCTGACCTGTTTGTTGAACTTGTGTGGCATAAAACAGCTGACTACCCTCAACCATCCTCAAACAAATGATCTCATAGAAATATTTCATTCTTCTCTTAAGATTATATTAAACAGAATTCACATACCAGACTAAGTAGGACTGTGAATGCCCTAACACTTCTTTGAATAAGGGAACCTGACCCAGAAACCAAGAATCTAAAGGTTTTTCATCATGTGAGCTACTTTATGGTCACAGTTTAAGGGAGACCACTTGATATATTTCAGTGAATATGAGGATGATTTTGATTCTCATCATGAGTCTGTTGCAGACTGTATCCTAAAGTTCACAAATAGAAGATCATAGAGTTATCTCAAGAGCACTTTGCACAAATAAAGCATCACAAAAGTATGTTATGACTGACCAGTGACAGCACAGAACTATACTGCTGGGCAGAAGGTGATGGAGCTTATTCCTTTTACAAAGAATAACACACGAGAAGCATGAGATGGTCCTGTCACTAACAACAGAAAGTTAAGTGATGTTAACTACATAATGGTCTATTCACCACCATTAAAAAGGTAAATTATATTAACTACATGGTGGTCCTTTCACTACCACAGAAAAGGTAAGTGATTTTAACTACATGGTGTTCCCTTCACTACCATGGGAAAATTAAGTGATGTTAACTACATGGTGGTCCTTTCACTACCATGAGAAAGGTAAGTGATTTTATCTACATGGTGATCCTGTCACTACCATGGGAAAGGTAAGTGATGTTAACTACATGGTGGTCCTTTCGCTACCATGGGAAAGGTAAGTGATGTTAACTACATGGTGGTCCTTTCACTACCATGGGAAAGGTAAGTGATTTTAAGTACATGGTGGTCCTTTCACTCCATGAGAAAGTTAAGTGATGTTAACTACATGGTGGAGCTGCAAGCAGGAAGCGAAAACACAAACTACCAACCCTTTCAGAATGATGAGGCTCTGCCATGACACACAGACAATGGTACTTCATGGTTGTTGGAGTTTACAAGAGAATTCAGAGTAGGATCTTATTGTAGACCTTCTTAGTGAGGCCTGGAATGACACCTCAGTGGATGAGGTAGCACTTTTACAGCAGCTATCCTCTACCCAGATTTAGAAAATCCGAGAATCAGCATGCTTCTTAAATTTGCTACTACTGTTCTAATCTTATGATTGTCAGTATTAATTTATTTAACTATCTATCTTTTGTTGACCAGAAAAGCTTGACTAGGCAAAGCTCATTTTCTTTGGAGGCAGGTATTTCTTCTGTGGTGACGTTATAAATGATATTAAATTTCAAGTACAAAACAGTTAGGTGGAAATTCATAAAGGTGCCCTGATGTGTACACCTTCATGTACATGTCACTATAACCATTTTGTATTCAGAAATGCCCCTAGCAAGGTGCTGCATAGTGTTCTAGCATGAAGATGTGCAGCACAGCATAGGGCTAGGTCTGTGGCTATGCTAAATGCTAATGAGGCAGTTCAGAAGAGAAACATGCTAATTAGCCATGTGCTCTCTTCCTGAAGCCACCTCCAAGAAGCCATCTACTTGCTAAGTACATCAGCATGGCCAGCCTGCAACACCACAGCTTTGGCACTGTTCAGCTATCGAACATAAAAGCAGTATGGGGATTATGGGTAGGGTGAGCTACTAGACACCAGGGAAACTAAAACTGTGCCATAGCAGCACTTACAGCAGTATAGGAATCAAGGTTAGGGAGAAACACTAGTACCAAGGGAAACTACAATTGTGCCATAATGGCACTTACAATATTACGGGGAGGACCAGAGAAACAATAATTTTGCACTAATGGCACTTAAAGCAGTACAGGGATTCAGCAGTGAGGGGAAATACTACCAGTACCAGGTATACTACATCCATGCCGGAATGGCACTTAAACTATTAAGAGGGCTAGGGCCAGCACTAGCCAACAAGGAGTACAGTAAATCCTTCTGCCATAATGGCACTTTGACTTGTACAGGGATCTGGGGTTGGGGAGGAACCACTAGATATGGGTGGGTCAGACAGGTCGGGGAAAGGTACAGGGACTGTGGTGTGTGTGTGTGTGTGTGTGTGTGTGTGTGTGTGTGTGTGTGTGTGTGTGTGTGTGTGCGTGCGTGCGTGTGTGCGTGCGTGCGTGTGTGCGTGCGTGCGTGTGTGCGTGCATGCGTGCGTGTGTGTGGTGACTAAGTGGGGAAGACATCAATGCCTAAATGGGCAGCAGTTAACTACTGCGATGTGCAGAACAGCAATGCTCTGCACATTACGGTAGTAACTGTGACTCAGAGACAGTTTCTTATCATGGCTAATATATCTCTGAATTGCAAAATACCAATTGGTGGGAGCGGAGCCTTTTTAGCATGAGCCTTATGGGTTTCATTAGGCCCTTTCATGTGCCCCGGGTTAGCATGTAAACAGTTCATGTGCAATATATATGAGAAGGAGACATTAGATATGACTTATAAGACATGGATAACGAAAGGGTGTAGAATAGATGTTAGGAATAAATAAAACTGAGGTAAGGAATGTGAAACATTAGTAAGTAGGAAGACAGTTAAGGCTAGAAGAGAAACAGCATTATATATTGATGAGTCAAGGATAGTGTGGTTAAGAATACTAGGGTACATACTGACCTAGAACCTGGTTATAACAGAGTAGTGGAAAGTATTTGAAGGAGATGCATACAGTGGGAAGGTCAGAAAGAAACTGAAATGCAAAGTGGAGATTAAGATGGGAAGGTAATTGAGGAGGAGCGGTAGAAAGGTTTGTTGTACAGAAGGAGACAGAGGTTATATAAGGATTGGGAGTATCACCTGACAAAGGAAAATGGAGTTACCCAGGTGAAGAGCATGTGCACAACCATGTGTGGTTTAGGTGTTGTTTTAGTAAGGGCTTGAAGGCAGAAGTTTCATAGTCTGCTTTAGGTATGTTGGAATGGTGTTCTGGAATTTATACAAGTAATGTGAGTCACCTGCTGTATAGTGAGTATAGTGAATCACCTGCTGAGTTATTCAACTTTATTGTGATTACTAAGAGTTTACTGGTTAAGTAAAGCTCTCTACTTGGAAGGTTGTGCTGCAGGGTATATTTTACTGCTGGGCATTTTTCTGGTGCATGTATAAGACTGTGTGCAGCACTCTGGATAGCTCAAGCCAGTTTATCTACAATGTGGATACTTTACTGTAACAGGCACAGAGTTTAGCTTTAAGTTTAGAATGTAAGTTTGTAAGAATAGATGAGGCATATAGTAGGGATGGAAGAAAGTAGGTAGATGCTACTGTTTGTCTTGCATTGCCTGTAAAGTAGTCAGGGCCAGATACAGCACTAGGAGTCCTAGGCAGCTGCCTAGGGCCTGGTGCTGACTGAGGCACCTGGCTATAACATTTGAATTTCAAAAAAAAAAAGGGGGGGGGGGGTCCAGTTGTCCTGCTGGACATTGCTGCCTTATAAGTTTTATTTCCTGCATGCATTCCTACAATAAAATGCAGTATGCTCACAGCGACAATATTTAATTTTTGTAGGGGAAAAAAAAGAGTTTTCCAGTTTTCCTGCTCTGTTCCAAACACTGCTGCTTTAAAAGTTTATTTCCTGCACACATACCTCTAATGAAATGCAGCATGCACAGTAAATGACAAATTTGGAACCCTGGGATGAAATTTTAATTTTTGAGCAAAATGGGCAGCAGGATATACCAGAAATGTTGCAGCATAATAGAATTCCTTTTCTGATGGCAGCAGCAACTAGGTATGAGCTGAAATGGTGCAGTATGGTAAAATTCTGTTTTCTTATGGCAGCAGCAAGCAGGTATGAGCTGAAATGGTATAGCACAGTGGTAATCCTTTTTCTGATCTCTAGGTTTCCAGAGAGAAGTAAATATTTAAAACCAGGTTACAAGCAGTAACAATGTGAAAACTTGTAAACACTGAGTCAGAATTATTTAAAATATGATGATTAGGATGTCAAAAAGAGTCAAACACAGGTTACCAGTGATTCATCAAAAGGGAACGTAATGTGGAAGATATAGGATGGGACAAGCACGTCAGCTGAAATGGTGGAATTTTCTTTTTCTGATGGCAACATCTATGTACAAGCTGAATTTTTTTTGTGATGGCAGCAGCATGTACCATGCACAGGATGGGGCAAGCAAGTTAGCTGAAATGGTGGAAGTTTCTTTTTTTGATGGCAGCAGTAGTTAGATGTGAGCTGAAATTTCTTTTTCCGACCACAGCAGCAGCAGCAACTAGGTATGAGTTGAAATTTTGTGTGTGTGTGTGTGTGTGTGTGTGTGTGTGTGTGTGTGTGTGTGTGTGTGTGTGTTAAGTTGGAATACTTTTAGCTACTGCATGCTTTTGTGAAAGAATTTTGACATATTTTCTTTGGTCATTACTACTACTTTTTGACACAGACTTCTGATAAGGATGCAGTCAAAAATGTAGCTATAATTGATGAGTTTGTGGGATGTCTGTGGGTAAAAATGACTGACCCTGCTGAGCTCATACGCTCATACAGTTAGACATAAGTCCATAATGTTGATAAAGTTTTTTTTTCCTTAGGTGTCTGAAGTTATTGAGTACAGATATTGGTGGATTTTAATGACAACACTTTCAGTGGTCATTTATGGTTTAAATGTTCTGAAATGGGTATTTTTTTCATTATTGCTTGATATATTTTGTTTCACTGCTTACTGGAAAATGTTTACAGCTACAAATTTAAAACAAATTCTAACAAATGTTGCTATTTTTAAACAAGAAATATAATTTAAAACAATCAGGAAGGTGAGTCAAAGAACATATACATTTATGCAAGATTCTAAAATGTGTGCAGGGGGCATATTTGAAAATTCCCCAGGGCCCAAGGAACACTTAATCTACCACTGGCCAAATGCAAGTTTCATTTCATTCTTAATGAATGTGAGTTTCAAGGAAAGATAATTTTTCTGTTTCTCATGCCAAGTCTGTTTTCAATGTGAGACCCTTGTTTAGCAAATGGCTATCAGTATTTGTTCTCTAAAATTTGAAAAATTTTTTAAGTTAAATCCAAATCACTGTAATCGTTGTAAAATTAAAGAAAATTGACAATGACAGGTCTGAATGAGGTTTATGGTAAATGGGGTCAGGCAATCAAGTACTGGGATACTGTAAAGGCTTGGGAGAAGTTCGCTCATTACCCTGTATAGGTGCCTTTGTTCATTATCCTGTCTAGGGCCCCATTTTACCATGATTCAGCTCTGCAAGTAGTTTTTGATTCTATAGAGGAAGATAAGTTGATGGCATAATATTTTAATGGCTTGCAATATGTCCTGGTCAAATTTGAGGTGACTGTCAAATAAGAGACCCTGAAGTTTTGTTTTCTTTACAGTTTCATTTTCTGTGCTATTAGATACGGTTATTTTGAAAAATTGTGTTCCATTTTGGTATTGCTTAGGGGAAAAGTGCACAAGTTCTGATTTTTTAGGGATTTAAAAGTAAATTTGCAATTTTAGCCAATTTTCAATAAAAGTGAAATAATTTTGGGTGCTGTCCTGTGTTGGTAGTAATGGGGCTGCACATACAAGGGTTAAGTTGTTCACACATTCAGCTATATTAGTGAGGTGAATGGCAGTATGTAGTTAGTTTATAAAAACATTGAATAAGAGGGGGCCTAACACTGACCCTTGTAGAACCCTGACAATGACTGCTAGAGAGAGGGAAAGAATTTGTTCTAATGTGACTACTAGCTTCCTGTCATTCAGATTGTTAAAGAACCACGTGAGGGAAGGCTGGGTGAAGCTGAGGAAAGAAAATTCAGTAAGATGACAATGGAATACAGAGTCAAATGCTTTTCATAAATGTAAGAATAGTGAAGATACCAGGTTGCGGTCATTCCTAAGTTTGTTTATTTTTTTATTCATATATTTTATTAAATTTTCCATGAAAAATAAAAGACAACAAATGATAAACACTATTCTCATTCTTAAGACAAAATATTAACAAAGTACAAACTATTTACAATATATACATAAGTGTGAAGCAAAACATTCAGAAAACAGTTAAGATACACAAGTTCTTTAGTATAAGTATCAAGTCAGAAAGAGTTATGGTCCATTTGCAAAGTCTCAATAAGTGCTAAAACCTTTGTCCAAGGATTATTAACAAATGTCTTTGGATAGATTCTAAGTTCTTTGGTCTTGGTTTCTTTGATTGCCAGATTTTTCCCTGAAGACAAGAAATCCTCAAGAGTAGCTGGGCAGCTAGTTTTCCATCTTCTGGTAATGCATTTTCTAGGGGTAGCAAGTACTGACCACAGTAAATATAAATTATTCTTATTCAAAGAGTAACCTTCATTCACACTGAAATTAACTAATGATTTGGACAATAAAAAGGAATCAGTGAATAATGCTTTGAGAAAATCATCTGTACTGTTCCAATAACCCTTTAATTTAGGACAATCATAAAAAATATGTGCCCAATCAGCTTTGGTATGTTCTGTACATCTCCAGCAGGATGTGTTAGAGCTATTAGTGATTTTAACTATCTTATTTGGTGTCAGAAATGCCCTATAGAGATACTGCCAAGCAAAAACATTTCAGTAATGAAACCATGAAGTATGCTTGATGGATAACAATTTTTTTGTTTTTCATCATGTGAGAAATTAAAAGAACAGCCTATGAATATAAAGTTCCAAAAACTTTGATTTATGCTAGTCTTATAAACAGTTAACATGTTATATAATTTAGAAATAATCTTATTTATAGTGAGGCTATTATGTAAAATTTCACACATGAGAGTTATCATCTTTGGTCTTTCTTGATAAGATGAGCTTTTAAGTATTATACATAAATCTTGCGAATAAGTTAAGATACTTTGTAGAATTAGCCAGTTTTGATTAAGCAAATTATGCTTTTTTATAAGAAACTGAGAGTCTAAAACGTTAGCATCATTTATGCATTGATACCAACATATAAAGTTCTTGGATTCCCAGCTATCTAGAACATTGAGATGTATTTTATCGGGAAAGTTGCTTGCAATTTTAAATGGCGTTAACAGTTCAAACCAAGTGTTAATATCAGCATTAGAGTTAATAAATTTTCTAAAGAAATTAAAATAGTGGTTTAATGAATTTAATTTTGTGGATTTGGCAATATTGTGTTGAGTGATACGACATAAGAAGTACCAGAACTTATTAGAATAATTATTCAATGGAAGTTTGAATAACAAGGCATTTTCATTAGTTAGTATGGTTAGGTGTAATAGTTTCTAACTAGAGTGATAATTTGCATTAATCCAGTTTAAAATAACCTTAAATATGGATGCATTAATATATGGTTCAGTGTCTGGGAATTTGATTCCTCCCTGCTTCCACTACCTAATATGATGTAGAAAAGCTATTCTGTTTCTTTTGGGAAACCAAAGGAATTTCATTAGTAATCTATTTATATCTTTAATGTGTTGATATCTATAAGAAAAGTTAAGAACTAGAGATATGTAGAGTATTTTTTGGTAAAGGTGTCATTTTTATTAATTGTAACCTGTCTTCAAAAGGTGATGAAAAGTTTGTTCCAGCTATTTGTGTGCTTATTTATTGAGTTTAGAATATTTTTATAATTATATTCAATTGTGTTTTCTGTGGATTAACATAGTGTTACTCCTAGATAATCAAGAGAATCTGAAATTGCGCCAATAATGTGATGATTATCCAATTGTAAATTTCCCTTCTTATTTAAGAGCATATGTTTAGATTTAGATCTATTAAAATATAACCCCGAGATTTTCTGGAAATGGTTCACCACAGAATCTAATTCTAATAGAACTGATTGTGAATTATTTAATGTGAGCAAGATATCATCAGCATAATGCATTATCTTGGAATTATACTGATTGTAAATATTTATACCAATGATCTTTGGATTGTCACGAATAAGGGCAGCAAATATTTCAATAGCTAATGCAAATAAAATGGGGGCTAAGGGACATCCCTGCTTAGTGCCTTTGGTTATTTGAATAGATTCAGATGTGAATGGGGCCTAATTTATCATAAGCTACATTGTTTTGGTATATACTTCTTATTAGAGAAATGAAAGAAGAGGGAAAGTGAAAATAATGTAACATTTCAAACATATATTCCCAGTTAATGGAATAGTCTAAACTAATCACTAGTGCTTCTTTATTTCCCTTGTTCAAATATTCAATAAGTGTTAAGATCCTTTGGATGTTATCATAAGTGTATCTTTTGTATATGAAGCCTGATTGATCATTTATTATTCACGTTAGTGGGACCTTTAATCTATCTGCAAAGATGGGCATAAAGATTTTACAATCATTATTTAATAATGATATGGGTCTATAAG
Source organism: Protopterus annectens (assembly GCF_019279795.1). Taxonomy (NCBI): domain Eukaryota; kingdom Metazoa; phylum Chordata; order Ceratodontiformes; family Protopteridae; genus Protopterus; species Protopterus annectens. Next base: position 1,833,879,400 of record NC_056737.1, on the reverse strand, counting down.
AACTACAAAATTATGGGTCTTTTTTGGCTTTTATGATAGGTGAGATCAAAGAGTATCTCCACGAAGGTTGTATAATGCCATGTGATTGAACTTCTAGTAGAGTTTTATGAAAGAAGGATAATACAGATGTGGGGAATAATTTATATATTTCAATGATTATACCATCCATCCCTGGGGCTTTACTGGGCTTAAATTTTTTGATCTTTTGTTTGATTTCCTCTAGTGAGATTTGTGCTTCAAGAACTGCATCAAGATTATCAGGGAGCTTTAACTGATTAAGTGAAGGAATACCTAATTTTATATGTTCATTAATTGAATGACTGGAACAAAAGTGTTTGGAATAATGAAATTTGAAGGCATCTAAAATATCTCCTAAGTCAGAAACAGTTCTATTAGAGCCTTCATGTAGTAGTTTAGTTATGTTGTTTGAATTAGAATGTATCTTAGCTCTCATTTGACAGATTGTGCATATGTTTAGGGGATGATGCATATGAGTTTAATTTTAATCTTTCCAATTCCAAGTTAGTTTTATGAGATAGGGTATCTGAATACTACCTATTAAGCTCCTCTATTTTTTTTTGTCTTATTAGGGGTAAGTTGGAAGGGATCGGATTTAATGTTTAAGAGTTGAGCTTGAATATTTTGCAAATCTAAGTGCCATTTTTTGTTTATTTTTGAACGATGCTATTTTACCATAAAGATAGGCTTTTAATGCATCCCATACCATGATCATTTTGGATTCTGCGGTGAGATTAATCTGCAGAAAAAAAGTGTACCTCTGATGTGAACCAGGGTTTAAATTCTTTGATTTTTGTTACATAGGCTGGGATTCGGGTTATAGGAATAAGTCTTCTATAGTCAACACAAAATTCTAGGCAGACAGCATCATGATCTGAGATGGGGCATGGAAGAATTGCAAAGGATGATATATTTAGTCTTAGCTCATTAGAGACTAAAATTCTGCCTATTCTAGTTTGAGTTTTAAATCTGTAGGCAGTATGAGAAAATTTCAGAGAGGTAGAATCTGTAATAGTAAATGTGTCAAGTAAATTGAGTGTCTCAACACATTTTTTAAAAGGTCTTGCAATAGGTGTGAGCCTCAGTGGGCACTTATTAGTAGTGTCAGTTGTTGTATCTTTCGGCTTTTCCCAATTAGGGGTCACCACAGTGGAACTCCAGTCCGCTAATGATTGGCAGTAGATTTTTACGTACAGACTTGCCAGGTCTGATGCACAACCTTCAACGAAGGTACGCCCATTCATGCATGTCTCCACACAGAAGACACTTTAGCTGAGAATTGAACAGGACGTGTTACTGTGAGGTGACAACGCTACCACAGCACCACCACCGCAGCTATTGTCTAGTATTCAGTTAAAGTCACCACCTATAATGAGGTTACCCCCATATACATTTGTAATGTGATCGACATGTTTTCCAGCAGTTTTTACTCCTATTCCAGGGATCCAGTAAATACTGGCTAGTGTCCAGATTCTGTTATTAAATTTTAGGGTGAGTATGGTTAAAAGTCCTTCCAGATCTTCATATTTATATAGACTGGGGGAGAACTGCACTATTCCTCCATAAGATCATTACCCCCCCCCCCTTTTTAGTCTTATATGGGGCATGAACAAGAGTGATACAGTTACTGGGGGGCCAGATATATTTTTCAGAAAGCTTAAATGTGTGTGTTTCTTGCAGGAAAACTGCATGGGCTTTAGTAATATTCAGATATTTTAGCGAGTTTGACCTCTTCCTTAGATTATTTAGTCAATTAATGTTTAAAGACATTAGAGTCATTGAGATTCAAGTAAGAAAAAGTATAGTGAAATGCTCGTAACTACTATTATTATAATCCAAAAACCCTTTGTCATGAATATGAAAATGAACTTGATTATCAGTTGATGACAATGTAACAAAAAACTGCAGTTTGAAGTTATGGAAGTATATAACATCAGGCCTATAAGGAAAAAAAATCAGTAAGTAATGGATCTAAGAAATTGATCACAATAATTGAAATTATTACAAATAAGCATGGAATTCAAAGAATTTCTAGTCTGGTGGAAAGAAAAAGTTCCATCAGACCACTCTTGAAAATGTTCTAACCATGCCAAGAAGCTCTAAACATGTCTTATAAAGAAGACAACTGTGTATATAAAACATTTTAAATGAGCTGCTTTTAGAATTAAGATTCTCAAAAGAAGAAATACACAATCTCAAGTTGTTTCATCCACTATTTAGTTAAAAAAAAACAGTTCTATTAAATTAAATAAGGTGAAAGTTGCTACTTTTAAATAACTGGAATCTATATAAGTAGTGTGAATATCATTCTTAAATGATGAGTAGAATATTATGTACGTGTTACAGCAAGAGCAAGTAAGATATGACACTATAACGTTAGTTAAGCAGTAAAAGATAATTATGACAGATAAAGTTTGTATGAAAGATGTTTGTCATTTCTATTAATTTCCCAGTATAATGATTCCAGTATGCTTAGAATACAAGAGCTAGTGCAAACAATATAATGTTAAGAATTAGTGAATGGTAAATAAGGAAATCCAACATCACTCTCCACTTGGCTGTACAGTAATCGACTTATAAAAAACAGAATGTTATATAAACTGTAATTAATTATCTTTCTAAGTTGGTTTATGATATCAGGGAAGCTGAGGGCAGCAGGGTTAGTGCTACAATCATGCTGGGATTTGGAAAGAAGGCTGTCAGAGTTAATGGAGTGCAAAAGTTGCAAAAAGGATGCATTTGTCTAGTTATTTCTGACAGAGGGGATTCGATGGCAATAGGTCTTTAACTGGAAAAGTCTGTTAGTGTACCACCTTTGTGGAGTGGTATGATATAGGATTGTTTCCTAGGTGGATGGGACACATCTCTCAGTATTCTGTTAGAAGTTGGTCGGCAGCTAAAGAAGTTGGTTTTAGTTTCATTATAAGTTTTCTTATCGTAAAGGTGAAGACTGAGAGGAAAGAGAATGAATTTGGCTGGTTAGGACAGGATGGTGGAGAGAGACAGAGTTCAATTATTACTATTATTAATCAGAGATAGTCTGAATAAAGTACGAATGGACTGAGATGGTATCAAAAGTCAAAGGTGAAAGAAGCAGAAGAGGGTGTGGTTGTTGACCAAGACGTATTACTTTGTTTAGTGATGGCCAAAACAGTCTTAAGTGTTTATATTACAGGTTCATATAATAGGTATGTTTAGCCACTTCAATGCAGTCCTCAGTGACATATCTGGCATGCCAAAATGTATGAAATTTACTTTGGGTTTTGATTTTATACCAGGCTTTGTCTCTTTGAAGCATGATGTTTTTAGGTTCTTTAGTTAGCCATGGTGCAAGGATTGATTTGAGTCTTTGTATTCATACAGGGACTAGGCTGTTAAATATTTATAAAAGTTTTACTAAAGTGCGAGACACAGGCACCAAGTGGTATGGATTTTAATATGTTCCCGTTGCATTGAGTTAAGAGTATTGATAAAGGTGTTTATGTTAAATTTAGTTGCATTACGTATTTGGTTATACATAATATTTTAGGTCTGAGTACTGTGGTATATAACTGCAAAGGTGGGAAGACTGTAGCTTATTATGTTTGGCAAACTTCCAAATGTCTGAATTGTGTATAGTTTGTTGGTAAGGATGCAATCTACAGTTGAATAACTGTTAGACTTTTTATTGAGTCTAGTGGTAGAGGTGATTAGCTACGTGTAGCTGTATAAGTTAATCAAAGGTTCATAGGTATGCGCTAGACTAATGTCCACTGGAGTCTTTTTAAGCCTAGCCATGCATCACAAATCTCTGACAAGTTTTGGTACCCTTGGTAAGTATAAGCAGGGGCTTGTTAGATGAAACATTTGCAGGCTGCCTGTGTCCATTATAGACATAGGTGCCAAACCAAGGGTGAATTTCTGGATCTCCCATCTATTTGTCCAAGTTACACTTGAATTGGGTTAGGGAGGAACTCTGCTTCAAATGGATGGGAAGCCAGTTCCAGAAGAGGGTTAGTCTCTGGGATACATACCTGTCTCTCCAGCAGGTACTATTAATATCATAGTTACGGTTTAAATCATTAAAAAGGGTAATTCCGGTGCTGTTTGATTTGCTGATATATAAGAGGTCCATCAAGGTGGGGTCTGATGATGCCTTGTATGCCAAGCATAGGTCTGCATAGGATATATTTATGCCATGTATTCTTATAGTGAGGAATCTCTGTGGACGTTCCAATTGTTGGACATGCCTGGTCAGGTATATACCAAACGGGACAGTGAACTCAATGACATGTCTAATGACTGCCAAATACAACAGAACAATGATCTCCATGGACCTACATGCTATACCTTTGTTTATAAGTTGCACAATACAGAATAATTTCCTCACTACTATAGACACATGATGGTCAAAGGCTAGATTACAGTCTACAGGTGTCCTCAAACCCCTGACTACTGGGTCAGCTGTTTGTGGTGTACTAGCCGATTCTGAGGGAGTATCACTGTTGATCGACTGACAGTCTATTGCCGAGTATAGCAATTTCTTGATGAATACGGTGAGATATCCAGTACAGAATATCTTCTTCTGTTGAACTGTTGATACCATGTTGAATATATATAGCTGAGAAAGATGGAGATTTTCAATTGTTGATTTTGACGAGTGATATGAGGAGATTAGCACTGTTACATTTTGGGATCTGTAGGTACAGCGGGGTTATTTCAAACCAGTTTTTGTAGACAGTGGCAACACCACTAGCACATTTTTTTCTTTTTTGTTAAGTTTAGGTATATTAAAACCAGGGGCATAACTTCATTATCTAACACATCTTTCTTCAAACGGGCTTCAGTATTAACTAGTATATCATGGGAGGAAGTAGTCAAATATGTGTGAATGCCCTGGATCTTGTTACACAGAATACTTTTAACATTCATGTCCATGAGCTGGAGTTTGGATTCAGGGGTAGATGGGAAGTAGATCTATAAACATTTGTACTTGTGTTGAGTTCCTGAGTGGAATTATTGTACATAAAGTGTACAGCCATTTATATTTTAGCTAAGATTTTACTGTGATTTTTGATGGTACGGACTTTGACTTGATCTATCTGTGGTTGACAAGGTAACAGAAAGTAGAATGGTAGAGGTGAGGTAATATGTGGAGGGGATTCTGAGGTGAATTATAGTGTAATAAATGTGGGTTATTAAAATATTAACAATATGGGGAAATATGACAGCTAGTGAGGAGGATTAATGTGGTGAGTAAACAAAATAGCAGCATATACTGGTTGGAAGCATTGTCAGTACTAGTGATAATAGAGTTAGATTAAAATTAGTCTGTATTATACAGGGAGACTGATGGGGTGAATAGAGGGGAGTACTGGTAAAGATCTGCTTAAAGGAACTGTCAGTGAGAAGGTTGAGAAGGAGTGGATAAAGTGCAGAGCAGTATGACATGGAGAAAGGGAGATTTGAATGATGCTAAATACTACATGGAATTTGGGAATAGGTGAATAGAAAGAAGAATGGAGTAAAGTGGTTTGGGAGTATAGGGACTTGGTATCACAAGTAATTGGTGAAAATGATTAGTATAATGCTTGAGTAAGGTGGGGTGGGTGGAATTGGGAATAGTGTAGGATAGAGAAACAAAGCAGACCATAACAAAACTGAGCGGAGTGGGGCTTACATGACCTGTGATGCCCTTTACTTCAGACACTAATCAATTTATAACTGATGCTGAGCCATCACTATGGACAGAACAAAGTAAAACAGGCTTTCTTTCAGTTACTGAAAGCAGAGACAAGGAGGTGGGTGGAGGAAGTAATCAATGTAGACAGTATAATCTAATGATCACATGAATGGACAGTGGCCAATTAGGTCAGTGGTCCTTAGAGTGCAAGGACTAGTCCCTTGAGGGGATGACAAAGCCACTGACCAGCACAGAGCAGGAAATATCAGACTACTGTACATTAGTATACAGTTTGGCTGTTCATGTTATGCTGGCCTGCACTGTACGAAAACAAAAAGCCCCACCTAGGTTGTTGCTGAAAGATACAGCTTTGGCAAGGGCCAGTTCTCAGTGGTGTGATGTGCAGCAGAGCTCCTGCTATTTGAGTAACAGAGACCACAGTGTGATGTCTACTGGCTCAGAAACGAAAGAGAAAGACAAACTTTACAGTCTTCTTTCTTCTTCTGGCTTATTCCCGGTTAGGGGTCGCCTTTGAATATTATATGAAGGTGATACATTTTAAATATAGGAAGCTAGTTTATTCTTAGAGATGGAGGAATAAACACAGTGAGGGCAAAGTAAGAGAAGTTAGGCTATTCCAAGAACAGAAGGAAGTCAAACTGTGTGAATGTAAGGACAAAACAGGTAAAACAAAGGTGTACTGATGGAGAAACATAATGATAAACTGTGTGGGGCTGTAAAGAGCAAATTATCAATAAACTGCTATTCAAGTTATAAAACCATAATTTATATACTCATTGATTGCTTTTCATTACAGGAATAGTCCAAATGGACTGGCACCATCCATTTTCTGCACAGGCCCTGGGAGGAAAGCTCCACATACAATAATAAATTTACACGTGTTAGGTAATACACAATAAGGATTAACAGTGCAATTATACAAATAATATGTTCAAGAAATATATGACATCATATACCACAAAATACAGGAGTTTACAAGAACAAAAAACTGCTGGTAGCTAAAAGTCAAATACTTCAAAATACTATGGAGATAAATTTGCATATATCACAGCATCAGCACATGAAATTATAAAAGTAAATTACATACAGTCTCAAAATATATAAAGCTTCTCCAACTAAAATAAAACCAGTACAGATACAACACACTGAAGCACATTTTACTGTCCAACATACTTATAAAACAAAATGAACTCTTGCATCACATGATACATACCTGCCTTGTGGGAAAAAGTGGTAACAGGGTGAATGCAGAAACCTAACGGAGGGAAGATTTATTTAAGAGAATATTATAATACAATGACCCAAACACAAATAGGGGATGGAGGTGTGAATTTACCCACAATTCAAAATGGATTTCAAGCTTAGGCTACTTTGTAGCCAGCTCAAAGAGGCCCTTTATTTCAGGAGACAATCAGTTCATATATGCATACGTTTTCCCCTTTTGCCCACTTTCATCCCGCTCAAGCCCTAATTTTTTACCATATGTTCTAGCTTCTGCTTCTACCTTTTCATCACTTTTCAAGTTTCCATTCCCAACCTTTATTTTGGTAAAACAAATCAGATCACATGCATAATGGCCTTTTAAAGCTTCTACATAACTTCTCCTTCATGCCACTACATTATGCATAGGATCTTGTAAAGTTCCATCAAGGTGCAGGTACTAACAAAGGGCACTGCTACTGCTTTTAGCTCCCTGAGACTGTAATTTAGTACTACATAGTGTTCTGACGGTCCTTGCTACAGCTGTGACCAGCATATTTAATGAACTATAGTTCTCACTCAGTTCCTCCCATGTATTTACTCTTAAAGAGCACTGCACCACCTCACTGTGCAAATAAGGTAAACAGAGGTGGGTTGGTTCCTACTGCACAATCTTTCTGGATCTCAGCAAATTATGCTCACAGATTGTAATGGTGAAGAAACAACAGAAAATATGTTTTTACACTGCAAATGGCTGAAGATTTTTTTGGTCTAAAATACTAAATATATATTTAAAAGACATATCAGCTATCATTAATATGGACTTTGTGCAGTGTGGATATTATAAAAAACTGTCTCTTGACAAAATGGACGTAATAGAAAAGGCACTTACATGCTGTTTAAAGTTACTAAGGCTATAGTGTATTTTTTCTGCATACAGTGTAACACTGCTTACTGTTTGGTCTTCCTGCAAATGATAATGTTTTTACTATAAATTATGTTGTTTATTAGTGATTCACATTTTAAAGAACCATTGGTCTTCTTTCTAATAATCTTAAACTCAAAACATGCTACAGGATCTTTAACATCCACCTAAGTTACCACCAGCTCAGGCAAATGGAACCTCAGTTTAACACATTAGCCAAGGATGGATCGCACACTGGATGAAAGACGGAATCCACACAAGGTGAGTTGCAGGTACTTCATCAGAAAGTATGAAAGTGATGAGCAGTGCCCCTCAAGACTTGGCGCTGGGACCTCTCCTTTCTAATATTTGCTTCTCAGACCTCCAAGCAGGGAGCCAAGACCTCTGACTAACAAAATTTGCAGACGATGTTCTAACTAAATGCTAAAATGGAAACCAAGAACCAGGCACAACGACAGCAAATAAATCCAAACAGCCACAAAAAAAACAAAGAAACGCAGGGTAAACTGCCAGAAAAATTTATTGTAAACTGAGCGCTTTCGTCCACAATTAACCAGACATCTTCAGAGAATATATACCAACTGGTAAAAAGACTTTTATAGATAAAGTGTAATCAATCACATGACCCCACACATCCCAATTAATCAGTTAAAGCTATAGACTTATTTTATAACAAAAAATTGTTGTAAATACACTTGACAAATATTAGAAAACATTAAAAACTAATAAAAATACATTTGTTATGTTGGTTACACTTAGTAAGACTTAAGCTTTAAAACACAGGGAAAATACAAGCATTAAGTTTAAGTTGCCACAATAACTCATGTTGCTCTAACAAGTATTCACATGGCCCTCCTCTAGGGTTAACTACCACCCAATCTAATCCAAAAAATAAAAAAAGAGTGATCCGAGTAATTAAAAATATGTTTTGCTAAGGAATTGTTCACATTTTGTTTCCTAATATCTAATAAATGTTCATAAATACGTTCCCTTAACCTCCTTTTTGTTTTCCCTACATAATAACAGGTGAATTTTTGACAAAGAACTAAATAAATAACCCCAGACGTGTTACAGTTACATGAAAAGGAACTTTTAATGAGACTATCATTCACCCATACTTGGTCAGCTGCCAAAATAAATCTGCATTGACCACAAGCCCCACATTTCTTAGTACCTGACTTTTTGTGTGAATATGTCCCCATATAACAGTCACAGGATTCCAAAAAAGGTCTTTATGGTCCTGCCTTTCTTGTAAACTACAATGGGCTTTTCACCCAGTTTATCTGTTAAACCATTAAAAAATACAAAAACAGACCAATTTTTATCAAGAATATTCCTAATGGCCCTGTCCTTAGCATAAAACTGCATCACAAAACTAGTAGAAAAATCTTTAACAGAGCCATCCCTTTTGTTAATCAGTTCGGTGATAGAATGAATGTTGGATCTAACTAAAGGTGCAATGGGCACCTGCTTGCCTCTCTACTTCTATAAGAGATTTGATAGAATGAACCAAATGGTCTGGATACCCTCTACATTTGAACATATTAGCCAACACTTCACCTTCCACTTCAAATAAACAATCATCAGAAATCATCCTTTCTAGTATTTACTTCTCCAACCTCCAAACAGACAGCCAAGACCCCTAACTGACAAAGTTTGCAGACGATGTTCAAACTAAATGCTAAAATGTGTAGTATCAAAACTTTGTCAGACATCCAGTCCTCTCTTCACACTGTCTAGACAACAAACCTCTACAAAGTGAAAATGTAGTTACGGACTTAGGTACTTGGGTTGACAGCTCCCTCTCTTTTGACCAACATGTAACAATGGTTGGGAAAAATATTTTTATTTAGCCCAGTAATTTACAAAGGAATATCAACAAGATCTAAACAGGTAATCATTCCCTTATACTCAGCATTAATCAAGCAATTATTTAGCTAACTAAACATATCAAACAAATAGGAAGAACCCAAAGGCTCCTAACCAAAACGATCAGACAGCTAAAGTCACTGAGCTGCCAAGAGAGGCTAGAAGCTCTATTCCTTTATTCAGTGTCTTACAGACATTTGGATTGAGATCTCTGTCTTGTTTACTGCACCATTAGAGACCCAATTGTCCTAGACCACCACAAGTCAAATATTTCCACCAATGCCAAAAAAAAACAACCTATATCTTCACCAACAGATAAATCAAACACAAATGAGACAGGTTTATAACATACTCCCCAAACCTCTGGAATAAACTTCATCTGCATGGTAAGCAGAGCGACTCGGAATCTTCCTTTAAGCATAAACCATATGACTGGATGGGAATCCACAAATCTATTCCAGGATTATGGTCCTCCTGGAGAAAGGAGATGCTCCCTGGTGGAGGGTACTGGCAAGGCAAAAATGGCCATGAGACTTGTTGGCCTTGGAATATCTATGAACCCATGCAATCAGCTGCAAAGGCAACAGAGCATAAAAACATAGAAAGGATTAACTAGCATATAGTCACTCATGATGGAATACAGAATAATGGAGTCACAAATATTTTCAGACATTTTTTCTTTCTTTGCTTTTACTAAACTTACTGGTACCATATTGATCAACATTTTATAATCAGACAAAGATAGTGCAATAAATAAGACATGGAAACTGCTTACAATGGATCTGGAGAGTAAAGCTCAGGTGGTAAAGGTGCCACTGGTTTTATAAGTAAACCAGTCCTTTGCCTATTCACAACCAGGATAAATGTGTAAGAAAATAAAAAAAGAACCAGAGAAATGTATCTAGTATGTTAACACGGACAGAATGTGGTGAAAAAACTGATAATGCCATTGGTGGTGGGGATTTAGGTTTGACGGACTTAGAGGGATAACATAAGGCAATCAATCTGTGTCTTGCCTATCTGATGCACAATGAAGCCTATAATCTGAAATGGAAGAAGGTGATGAAAGTGAAAGGAGGACAGGGTCAGGTGGACAAAAGTCAGGTGTTTTTACAAATTATGACTGACAAACAAGAGGAAAGTACAGTTGTGTAAAATCTTACCATAAGAGTAGATGCCCTTGCCTTCATTGTTGCAGTATTCTTTTTACACTTGGGATTCCCTGCTGTGGGTAGCCAGACATTCAGCCAGTATTCCAAAGCCTACTGTTGCTTTAAAGTATGCCAAATGTCAGATGTATGCTCCTCGCATAGCGTAGGGCATAAAGGTGATATCCAGACGTACCATCCTAAGAACTGATTTCCACAATAGGAACACCAGTCAAAGGAAACCCCAGGAGGTAACCAGTACATTCAGGAAGGAAAAGGACTAGGGGGAAGGATGAAGGGAGTGAATGCTGCAACACTGAAGGAAAGGACATCTACTGTTACGGTAAGATTTGACATAACTATATTATGTCCTTCCATTCCCTGTTGCAGTACTCTTTACGCTTGGGGCAGTGCCAAATCTCAAGGCACAAGGAGAAATTTGGGAGGAAGAAGAACCAATACAGCCCTCTGTGAAGCCATGAAGCATGGCCCTAGCAAAACCAGCTCTAGCTCTGAAGATTCCATCCAACTTGTAGTGCTTGGTAAAAGTATGCACAGAAGTTCAGGTAGCTGCTTCCAGAATAGAATTAGTATCTAACCCCTTGGAAAAAGCACCAGAGGAAGCCACAGCTCTAGTAGTATGAGTTTTACAGAAGAAGGAAGGCTTTTACCATGAAAAATATAACAAAAAGAAATAGCCTTTGAGATCCAAGAAAAAATAGTTTGCTTGGTTACAACTGATCTTGACCTAGAATGAAAAGAAACAAACAACTGATCAGATTTTCTAATATAGTCTTCATCTTATCCAAATAAAATCTGAGTTGTCTATGCACATCCAACGTATGCAATGCCCTCTTACTGGCAAATTGTGGAGAGAGGAAAAAGTAGGCAAATGAATAAACTGATTAAGTGACAACTCATTAATCACCTTGGGGATAAAAAAAGGATTAGTACTTATAAAACAGCAAAAAGGGAGGACAAGCCATAAGGGCTTGAAGCTCAGACACCCATCTGGCAGATGTAAGGGCCAACAAAAAGTACAGTTGTGTACACTTAACATAAATGTAGATGTTCGAGTATATTCACTGTTGCAGTCATCACATTTGGGTTATCCTGGCAGGGGTAGCCCTCAGTCGGCCCAAATACCAGAGGCTTAGTATTTCTGCATAGGTTACTGTCGATCCAGGACTGATGTCAGGTCATCCGTGGTATTAAATCAGGCAGCTGACACCATTACATTAGTTTTTCTTGCCCTAACTGTCAGGAGCCCCCAAATAGGGAGCTAGGTTATGGTGGAAGAACACCACCAGTAGAAAGTAAACACTAAAAATTCCCTGTAATAAGAAAGGAAAAGAGAGAGAGAGAGAGACAAGGGGGATGGAGGGAGGGAAACCAGGACTGCAACAGTGAATACACTCAAACATCTACATTTATGGTAAGTGTACACAACTGTACTATGTTCTTCGTGTTTCACTGTTGAAGTCATCACATTTGGGTTGATTACTAAAGCTGAAGAAAAGGGTGGAGGCAGTCAAGAAGACTGAGGTCTGGCTAGGATGGCCTGCAAGACTGTGGTGGCAAAGACCCTCTCAGCATGGAAAAATGATGAAGGGCTCTACAACCATGAGTGCTTGTAGCTCTGATACTCTTCTAGCTGAAGTGATGGCCAGAAGTAAGACTGTCCTCCAAGAGAGGAATTTTAACTCTGCTGAAGCTGCAGGTTCAAAGGGGGGGGTGAGCTTTTCCAACACAAGGTTAAGGTCCCAAGCTAGGGTAGGAGCTCTTTTGGGTGGCATTAAGTTGTTAGCCCCTCTTAGGAACTGTTTGAAGAGAGGTGGCTCTGTGCTGTAATGAGCAGAGACAGCAGAGGCATGAATTTTAATAGAAGGATAGACCCCTGTGTAGTAGGTCGGCTAGGTAATCTAGGATGAAAGGTAGGGAGGGCTGTGCCATTCCAGCTCCCTTAGCCTGGATCCAGGTGCAAAACCTTTTCCACTTGTCAGCATAGGATTTTCTAGTGCTGGGGCATCTGGCCTGATGTATAACATCTAGGAATTGTTTGCTTAGGCTGGCAGCTTGAGGAGAGGTCAGGGAATAAGCCAGGCTTCCAGGTTGAGGGTCTGCAATTGGGGATGCATGAATTCTCCATTCCTCTGGGTCAGAAGTGTTGGAATCTGAGGTAGGTGCCATGGTGGCAGGGGTGACAGGCTATGCAGCACTGGGTACCAGTGCTAGCATGGCCAGTCTGGGGCAATCAGGACTGCCCTCGGGTTTTCCTCCCTTATTTTGAGCAGTACCCTTGAAATGAGTGGTAGAGGGGGAAATGCATAGACCGAGAGGTTCACCCACTGGAAGGACAGAGCATCCACTTTCCAGGCCTTGCTGTGAGGTTCCCTAGTGCAGAATTTGCTGAGCTGATGATTGGAGTGGGAGGCAAAGAGGTCCACCTTTGGGGTGCCCCATTTCTGGGTTACAAGGGTGAAGGTTCTGTGGTCTAGCTGCCACTTGTGTGGGTCTATCAGGTTTCTGCTTAAGTTGTCTGTCAGAGAGTCTGACAGGAATTGTGCTAGCAAGTGTAGCTGCATGGCTGAGGCCATGTGCCAAAGAGTCATGGCGAGCCTGCAGAGAGGATAAGAGTAAGTCCCCTCCTTGCTTGTTGATATACCACATCACTGTGGTGTTGTCTGTTTTGATCAGTAAAGGCTCCGGGGAGAATATGGGTCTGAAAGCTGTCAGGGTGTGCTGAACAGCTAGCATCTCTTTTTGGTTGATGTGCATATGTATTTGATTTGGGCTCCAATGGCCCTGAATGCACCTGCCATCCAGGTGTGCACCCCAGGCATAGTCTGATGCTTCTGTGGTGAGGGTCTGGGCAGCATGGGGTTGTGAGAAGGGAAGTGCCTTGTTGTGGTTGCATGCTGCTGCCCACCAAAAAAAATCTTTCCTTAGACAAGGTATCACTGGTATGAGAGTTTCCAGGTCTTGAGAGTGTTGACAACAAAGGCTTTATAGGTACCACTGTGGTTTCCTCATATGCAGTCTGGCATATGGAATGAGTAGAATGCAGGAGGCCATGAACCCTAGAGCTTGCAGGATTTTCCTTGTGGATAACTGGGTTCTAGTGGCTAGTTGAGAGAAGTAGCCTGTCAGGTAGGCTTGCTTTTCTGGAGTAAGGAATGCCATCTGGGATGCTGTGTCCAGGCTTGCTCCTAGGAATACAATTTTTTGTGTGGGGACTGGTTTTGATTTATTTTCATTGATAGTATACCCCAGTGAGGTCAATGGGTCCTTTACAAAAGTCAGGTGCTGTAGCAGCTTTTCCTAACTGTCTGCCTGAATCAGACAGTTGTCTACGTATGGGTAAATTTTAATATTTCTTTGTCTGTAAAAAGCAATGGTGGGAGCCAGACATTTTGTGAAAACTCTGGGAGCAGTGGATATGCCAAAGGGAAGTGCAGAGAACTGAAAGTGCATAGATCCGGCCCTGAAACACAGGTATTTCCTGCATGATTCCCTGATTGGGATGTGTAGGTAGGCCTCTTTTAGGTCTAGGGTGGCTAACTAAGCATCTTTGGAAAGCATTGTTAAAGGCTGCTGGATGGTGAGCATTTTGAATTTTGGTATCACCAGAAAGGTGTTTAGAATGGATAGATCAAGGATGGGGTGCCATGTGCCCTCTTTTCGGGGTACCAGGAAGAGTCTGGAGTAGAAACCTTGGCCTATCTGTACTGCAGGAACATGCTGTATTGCCCTCATGGACAGCAGAGAAGGACTTGCTTTTTGGCCTCTGCCCACTGGTTTGGAGGAAGATCTGGGTACCCTTCTGGGGATGGCAGAGTGTGGAAATAAAATTTGTATCCCTGGGGCACTATGTTGAGGACCCATCGGTCATTGGTAATGGCGGCCCAGTTGCTTGCGTGGAAGGACAGTTTTCCTCCTAGGGGCTCAAGCAGGTGGGCAGAGGTCAGG